>NW_027397074.1:41788712-41925768 GCF_003265705.2 Callorhinus ursinus | reverse complement strand
AAAAAAAAAAAAAAGGATTGAAACCGCTGACTCTGGGCCAGGGGAAATGAACCCTATGACTCAGATGGGCTGAGGAAGCAGGTGAGGGTATGTGTCGGGTCTGTTGACCTAACCCAGCAGCTGTTGTTTCAAGGGTTTCCTCGGAAGACAGTGCTTCATATGGAACTGTGTTAAAATGTTGTACTTTGTCAATCGATAACATTCACCCACTGTGGGCAGAGATCCGTACCGGGTGGGTAGGCTGTGTCACCTCGATGGAACAGACGCAGTTCCTGCCCTTGGAGAGCTTACTAGACCACATGTCGAAGAGGCACACTTGAAAGAGGCTTCAGATGATTACAAAGCCTGATACTAATGACTGACCCAGACTCATCTATTTCCAGAAAATGTAGTCTTGACCCCATTTTTAAAAACTGAAAGGGGGCAGAAGTTTAGGTCTATCTGGTCTCCAGAAAGAACATTGATTATACCCAAAAGTATGTAGCAACATGGCAGCTCTGTTGAGCACAAAGGCACCACTTCACAAGTTAGATCTGGAGGTGGTTGGGGTGGAAGGCCATTGTATTTTAATAAGTATAAAATAGAAGATTCTTACTGAGCACGTTCTATGTGTTAGGCACAGGGCTAGAAGTCTTGAGTGATATAAGGGGACACGACATGTCCTTAAGTTGCTAAAATGGAATGGACATAGGGATGAGTGTCTGGAGGGAGGTATGGGTAAAATGTTGAGGGCGTTCAGAGGAAGGGGACTACTCATGGGTGAGATGCCTGGTGAAGGTGTCCACGGCAGGTGGGTCTCATAGAACAAATAGGACTTAACCACTTTGGAGACAGGCATGGCCCTGGGGCTGAGTGCAGGGCAGTAACAGCTTCTGAAGCTTCAGGCCCCCGTCTTTGTGTATCAGATGCCCAGCCAGAGCTCCGTACTGACAAATCAAACATGGTACTTGATTGAAACTTCACTCAGTCTCTGGCCCCAATCATAATCCTCTCCCTCTCTAACCTGCAGTAGTAATTTCTCTAGGTTATTTTAGTTCATTCACTCGAAAGTCATTTCTTCTAGTAGGATCGAATGAATAAATTGGTGTCTATTTCCCCAATTCTCCCATGCCCTCCTTATATACAAGGGCAGTTATCACTCAGGTTCACAAGATCACAGGCTTTTTTACAGATGTGGCATGGCCCTGTCTGGATGCAGTGATGGTCAAGGTGCTTTATGCTTTTGCACCACTTGTTCGCATGATGGTTCTGTGTTGTCGTCTACATACTAGAGCCCGGAAGCTGTCTCCATGTCCTGCTACCTAAACAGCAAACTGATGGAAAGTCTTCAAGGCAAAGTAGGAAATGGAAAGGAGCAAATGAGACCTGAGTTTGGGGGATGGAACTTCCTGTCTGCACCACTGAGTCTCCCAGCAGGGTGTTAGCTTCCCTGGGAGACTAGGGCCTCCCACAGAATCCCCAGGTTTTGAGTGGATTCAACATTGCCACAAAGAACCACATTTCACATCAAATGGTCAGATGGCAAGATACCGAAGCAAGTGAGACCACCCACCAGGAACAGATACTGGCTCCGACACAACTGAAAATGGACGGTGTGACTTGGACGTGGAAATGTCATAATAAGTGTACTTTTTAAGAGCAGAAGCACTCTGATCATAATACTTCAGAACCAGAAAAGGGTTTGACACTTATTGGACGCTTTACAAATGTCATTAGCGTCATCTTCAAATGGAAAGGGTGAGTTTTCAGGAGCTTGCTGATCCTGCCTGCCTACGGACAGATGCCCTTCAATGACTGGCATTTGCAAATAAACCTAGCTGTTACCACACTTCCACATAATGCTAACTCAGCTGTTCCCCAAACCGTATGGTTTCATACCCATTTCATGTGTTTGGAATCCCTGCTGAAGCCTCATAAACCATTTGATGGAAAACAGAAACAATCAACTTTGCTGACTGCTGAAGAATTTAGACATCACCAAACAACCTAACTACTGCACGGTTTTTATCAAGGTTCCTGTATTTATGAGAATATCCACCTGCTTTTATTGTCCCTCAGTCATGCTGCAATAAGTCGTTGTCACATTTCTTCCAAAATCTGTTTCATGGATGGAGAGTCCCAGACTGCCTGAGTTTGCCCCTTGGTAAACCTGTAACTACTACTTCTACGTATCTTTGCTAAAGTCCTTCTCTGCCCACTTTCATTCTCCTCTCCACCAGCAGGTCGCCTCCTGTCACACAAGGCAGGCTTCCATGTGGACTGCTGCTAACCATCTGTGCTGCTCACAGTTCCCGCATGCCCCCCAACCTGGGCTCAACTGTGCTGCTCACAGTTCCCGCGCCACCACCACCCCCAAACTGCTGCCTCTTTTTGGATGTGCAGAAGGAAATGTGGCCACACCCTGCATTTCCTTAGACTCAGCTAATTGTGAATTTAGAACCTTGGACATAATTAGATTTTGTAACCTTCTTCAAGATAAATTAGCATCCAGGTCACCCTTCAATATCTGTGAGAGCCCTATGTGCACCTTCTGTAAAAGGGCATAAAATCCATATTTTTGTTTTAAAAATGGATCTACTTTTATGCAGCATCCAAATGTAATTATTCTTAAAGCATTTTAGGATCCCAGATGAACGATGCGACTGCAGTGTAAGTTCTAATATTATTTATTTCCCTAGTCATCAACGTTAGTTGGTTTCTCCTTTCTTGAAACCTATTTATCATTTGTATAAATATAGTATTTGGGGGAACTTCCTGTGTTAGATCATCTCCTATCCTCTTAGTGCCCTTGACATTCACTGCACTTTCCCGGTGAGGCTTGCTGAGACATTAATGCAGTGGCCTCTCCTGTGTTAATACCATTGGAAGGGCTTTCATGTTACTTATTGCTATGAGATGAGTGTCGATGATTCTTTTTCTTGTTTTTGTCCTATGTAGAACACTATCTTCTTCCTTACTGGGGTGACCAGACATTTCTCTTGATGTCAATATTCATTCACAAACATTTATTAATGCCTCCTGTGGTGTGCTAGGCACTGTGCTAGGTTCTGGGCCTGCTAAACAATTTCTGGGCCCTGAACCTTCTTCAAAAGCCAGCTCAGACTGTGTGTCCTCTGGGAGGTGACATGTGGCCTGTGGTCTCCCACCCACCTGCCTGTGTAGTATGGCAGACAGATGCTAAGGTAGCTCCCATGATCCTGTCTCCTGGTATTCATACCCTTCTGTAATTCCCTCCCCTTAAATGTGGGAAGGGCCTGTGACTTGCTTAACCAATAAAATATGGCAAAGGTGTTGGGATGTCACTTCATGATCATGTTACATAAGACTGTGATATCTGTCTTGCTGCGGGAATCTCTCCCTTGCTGGTTTTGAGGAAGCAAGCAGCCATGTCGGGGAGGTAGATGTGGCAAAGTACTCAAGATGGCCTCCGGCTGACAGCCAGAAAGACATCGAGGTCCTCAGTCCAACACTCAAGAAGGAACCGAATGCTGCCAGAAAACATGTAAGCTTAGAAGTAGATCCTTTCCCAGTTGAGCCTTTGGATGAAGAGTTAGCCCTGGCCAATACCTTTTTTTCCTTTTTTTTAATAAGCTCTACACCCAATGTGGGGCTCGAACTCACAACCCCAAGACCAAGAGTTGTATGCTCTATCGTTTGAGCCAGACAGGTCCCCCTCCTTGGCCAATAACTTGATGGAAGCCTTACAGAGGATTCAATTAAACCATACCCAACTCCTGACCTACAGAAACTGTGGGATAGTGTGTATTACTTTAAACCGCTTTGTTTGTGGTAACATTGTTACACAACGATAGAAATCTAATATACGTAGCTAATTTCCCCCTCTTGCATATGGCACATAGCTCTATTACTGTATTTAGATTGCATTATGATCTTTTTTTTTTGCTGTCTGGCTTCCCCATGTACAATGGAGACCAGAATAGTAACAACTAAAGCAGAGTAGAATTGTACATTGTATCTCTCAACGTGCAGAAAAGAAACAAGCAGATTTCTATTGTTTTCTCCAACCACTCTCAGGCCAGTTGCAAGGCCCCACCCCGCCACTGACTGTGTGCCCCTGGGAGGAGGAGTTATTAAACTTGCGGATAAAACATAACTCTTCAAACTGTGTCCAGTTGGCTTGGTCTGTTTCTCTCCTTTCAAAGCTTCCCTCTCTTTCCTGGCCAAAGTTGGGTCAGGTACAGGGCAGGCTTGTAAGTTCTCGTGGCAATGCGGGCGGGCGGCTAGTGAGTCCCTCACGTGAGTCCGACGCTGTCCTCTACGTCTGCGCGGGCCGCCTTGGCACCGGCACCGGCACTGCACAAGTGGGTGACTCCACCTTGTCGCCAGGCGTTCCGCTGGCGTCTGTGGGATGCTGAGCTCTGCAGCTGACAGAACTCTTGGCCTATCTCAGCCTGATCAGGAACCGTTAGCCTTCTTTCTGTTGACTGAGCGCCACGTTGGCCCTTGCTGGCTCCGTAGATACTCTGCTTCTTTTCCGTGTTCTCCATCCAGTACTTGCCTGGAGTGTCTATTCTGTAGTCTCTGCTCTGTGCCACTTTGACAACAGCCACAGCAGGACTGTGGCAGTCCTGTGGGTGATCAGTGATCAACTGGCTTCTGTGTCACCCAGGGGAGAGCCCAGTGGATCATGTGAATTCCTTCCATGCTACAAGGGGGCAAGGGGAGGCTCAGGACTCTTTCTGCCCCACCTTGACAGGGCAACACCCTGGGAAATGGCTTTCCCACATAGTCCTGAAGAAGAAGTGGCACAAGCCTCATGTTCGGCTTCCCTCTTACTCTGTGTTATAATCTTATGGCCAGTGTAAGGTCTGAGTCTGAAAGGCTCAAGTATAATCTTCTCTTTACCTCCTTCTCTCCAAATTTCTATCACCACCACCCCTCTTGGCAGGGCTTCAGATTCCTCATTCTGTCTGGGAGAACTCTCCCTATGTCATGTCTTTCTGCTTTCCTTCCCCACCCTAAGTGGGACTTGCTCTTCTCTTCCCCGGAACACTACGTCTCATGGCTTAGCCTTGGTGGTATGTAGTCTGCAGGGAAAGGAATTAAGAAAGGTGCACCGGGAGTTTTTATTTAAAAATTATCCATACTGCCAAAGATGAACATATTTTACCCCAGTTTAAATTAAGAACTTATGTTCAACAAAGGATTCCATAAAGATATTGAAAAGAAAGGTTGCACATTGGGAGAAAGTATTTACACATGTAGAACTGACAAAAGGTTAGCATCCAGAATATACAAAGTGTGCCAAAGAAGAGAGAGAGAGAGAGAGAGAGAGAGAAAAGACAAATTATCCAAGAGAAAAAAAGGTACAGGACACAAACAGGGACCCCACAGAAGAAGCATGAATGGCCAGCAGACATATAAACAGCTGTTTAACTTTCATAGTAGTCAGCGAGATGGAAATTAAAACCATGGTAAGATGCTATTTACATCCATCAAATTAGCAAAAATTTAGAAGTCTGACTGACAATGCTCAGTGTTAGGTACAATGGGGACTTTGATATTCAGATGGGAGTACAGATTGGTACAACCACTTCAAAAAGCAAGTCGACATGACCTAAGTACAGTTGAGTACGTGCACACCCAGCGATTTCCCTCGTTGGGGGATCCTGAGAAATTCATGCACCTGTGCACCAGAAGCCGTGCAGAAGAATGTTCACAGCAAAGATCTGGAAAAAATTTAAGTGACCATGAACATAAGAATGGATAAATAAATAAGTTGTGGGTATATGCATATAATAGAATACTATTCAGCAATGAAATGAAATTAATGAGTTACAGCTAAACAGATCAATATGGATGCGTCTCGAAAGCACACTGTTGAGTGAAAAAAAAGCAAGCCATAGCCTAGAGAGAAGAGGTTCGTGAGTTCTTTCATCTATAGGTCCAAACCAGGCAAACCAAGCAATATAGACCGGAAAGCTAAATAGGAAAGCAAGGGAATGGGACAATACTGAGGATAAAGATGACCTCTTTGTGGGGAAGGAAGGATGGAGGGAAAGGCAATCAGGGATGGCCACCCTTCCCTTTCTTGAGTCAGGGGTTGGCAAACTTTTCCAATCTTGGGGTGCCAGAGAATAACAATTTTAGGCTTTGAGGGCTGCGTAGTTCCTGTTACAACTACGCAACTCTCCCACTGTCGTGTGAAAGTGGTGGTAGACAATAGGTAAAGAGTGAGTGTGGCCATGTTCCAATCAAACTGTATTTATGGATTCAAATTTGAATTATATATAATTTTCACACATCATGAAATATTATTCTTCTTTAGAAATTTTTTCAAACATCTAAAAATGTAAAACCATCAGCTTATGAGTCCTACAAAAACAGGCAGAGGGCCACCAGAGTTTGTATATTTATTCTGTATACATGTTTGTCTATTATCTATCTATCTATCTATGTATCTGCAATTTTGTGTATGCTTGATCTTGTTTATAAGAATTTTTTTTTCAGAATAAAAATTTGGGGGCACCTGGCTGGCTCAGTTGGTGGAGCATGTGTTTGATCTAGGGTTTGAGTTTGAGCCCCACGTTGGGCGTGGAGATTAAATAAATAAACTTTAAAAAAAAGAATAAAAACTTGCTATCCATCTTATACTATCATCTATTTAAGATCTACTCTATGCCAAGCGAAAAGGTAGGGGCTACACATAATTTTAAATTTTGGCAAAAGGCATGAAAGGTAGGTATTTTTTGTTCCTTTTAGGTGCTGAAACTAAGCCACATGGGGGTTAAGTGACTTAAAGAAGGGCCCACTGGAAGTAAGGGCAGATCCAGGTCTGTCCCAAACCCACATTCTATACATTTTATGACTCTGCGCCCCTGAAGGGCAGCACGCCATGTTCACCTCTCATGCTTGTGCCCAGCTCAGAGCCTGGCACATAGTAGGCATTCCTTAAAACTTTAGTAGTATGCTGCTGCCTTATGGCACAAATGAGGCTTTTTCCCCAAATGTATCAGCTAAGGTTTGGTTGCAAGCTGCCCAACCATCTCTGGCTGACTCAAGATAAAAAAGACTTTTTTTGGTAAAGAAATTGGGTATCCTTTCCATAGAGCTCAATAGTCAGATCTTGGGAAGAACTAGGTAGTTGGAACAACAGATATTCTCTCTGTAGCACCTTCCTTAGAATGACCCACTCCCATCACTTGCCCCTGTGAACTCGTTTCTAGAAGGGTGACTGGTTGGCCTCTCTTGGGTCATGTGCTCAACCTCTGGATAAGAAGACACCATGATTGGTCATCCCACAAAGCCCACATGGGGTGGGGGAGGGAGTATTTCCCCAAAGGGAAAGCTGCTGTCCACTACTCCTTGGAAAGAGATGATCTGACCCCCCTGCTCCTGGGACAGAGCCTCAGAAGTTAGAAGGAGCAGCGTTTATCCTTCACCACTTTGAGAGAAACGGCTTAGAGCACTGGCAGCAGATTAGCAGCCGCAGATTCATGACAGAAGGATACTTTAAAGCAAAAATATGTTTTTTATTAGTAGACTTTATTTTTTAGAAGTGTTTTATTTTTAATTTTTTAAGGATTTAATTTATTTATCTTAGAAAGAGTGCACTCTCGCATGTGGGCAAAGCAAAGGGGCAGGGTGGGGGGAGAGGGACAAGCAGACCCCCAGCTGACTGCAGAGCTCAACACAGAGCTCAATCTCACAACCCTGAGATCATGACCTGAGCCAAAACCAAGAGTCAGAGGCTTAACCAACTGAGCCACCCAGGCGCCCCTAGAATTGTTTTAGATTCAAGGAAAAATTGAGCAGATAATACAGAGATCCCATAGAATCTCCACTCCTCCCCCCCAGTTTCCCTATTATTAATATCTTCTTTAGTGTGGTACATTTGTTACAATTAACTACGTCCACAGTTCACATAAAAGTTCTCTGTTGCCCAGTTCTATGGATCTTGACAGAAGTCTACTGTCTTATACCCACCATTTTAGTGAACTGACGGAATAGTTTCACTGCCCTAAAAATCTTCTGTGCTCACCCTATTCATTCCTTCCTCCTTCTAACCCCTGGCCACCCCTGATCTCTTTACTGTCTCCACAGAATTGCTTTTTCCAGAATGTCATGTGGTTGGAATCATACAGGATGTAGCCTTTTCAGATTGGCTTCTTTCACTTAGTGATATGCACTTAAGTTTCCTCTTGGTCTTTTTATGACTTGATGGCTGTCTTTTTTTTTTTTTTTTTTTTTTTTAGCAGTGAACAATATTCCGTTGTCTGGATGTGCTACAGTTTATTTATCCACTCATCTACTGAAGGACATCTTGATTGCTTCCAAGTTTTGACAGTCATGAATAAAACTGCTATAAACATCCGTGTGCAGGTTTTTGTGCGGACATAAGTTTTCAACCCCTTTGGGTAAATACTAAGGAGTGTGATTGCTGGAGTATATGATGAGTATGTTTCATTTTGTAAGAAAGTGCCAAACTGTCTTCCAAAGTGGCTGTACCATATTGTGTTCCCATCAGCAATGCATAAGAGTTCTGTTGCTCCACATCTTCACCAGCTCTTGGTGTTGTCAGTGTTTTGGATTTTTGCCATTCTAATAGACATATAATGGTATCTCATTGTTTGAGTTTGCAATTCTCCCATGACATAGGATGTGGAGCATCTTTTCATATGCTTATTTACCATCTGTTTATCTTCTTTGGTCAGGTGTCTATTCAGAGCTTAAACCTACTTTAAAATTAGATTTGTTTATTTTCTTACTATTAAGAATTCTGTGGGTATTTTGGGTAGTAGTCCTTTATCAGATGTGTCTTTTGCAAATATTTTCTTCCAGTTCTGTGGCTTATCTTCTCATTCTCTTAACAGTGTCTTTCGCAGAGCAGAAGTTTTTAATTTTAATCAAGTTCAGCTTATCAATTCTTTTGTTCAGTAATCATGCCTTTGGTGTTGTATCCAAAAAGTCATCTCCACACCCAAGGTCATCTATGTTTTCTCCTATATTATCCTCTAGGAGTTTTGCATTTTACATTTGGGTCTATAATCCATTTTGAGTTAATTTTTTGTGAGGACTGTAAGGTCTGCATCTAGATTAGTTTTTTTGCGTATGGATGTCCAGTTGTTCAGCATGATTTGATGAAAAGACTACCTTTTCTCCATTGCACTGCCTTTGCTCCTTTGTCAGCGTGGACTAGATTTGGGTGGGTCTATTTCTGGATTCTCTATTTTCTGCCATGGATCTAGCTACCTATTCTTTCACCAACACCACACTGTCTGATTGCTGTAACTCTGTCTCGAAGTCGAAGAGTGTCAGTCTTTCAATATCATGTGTTTCTTCAATATTGTGGTGGCTATTCTGGATCTTTTGCCTCTCTCCCTATAAAGTTTAGGATCAGTTTGTTGATAGCCTCACAATCTGGAAATAATTTTAAATGTAAGGTTTCTAATTAAAGATACCTGCTGCCTTTTCACAGGAGACTTTTATATGACTTATGCTTTTTTTTTTAAGTTTTATTTACTTATGTAATCTCTACACCTGACAAGGGGCTCAAACTCACAACCCCAAGATTAAGAGTTGCATGCTCCTCCAACTGAGCCAGGCAGGTGCCCCATATCTTATCTCACACCTTGTGACATACTAGGAAACATTTTCTTTGCAAAGTTACATGGTTAATGTCGCTGCTTAAAAATGTAGATTCTGTTGTCTATAGTGTAGATAATGCTTTTGTACAATTTTAGCACACTGAAAATAATTTCTAAGATTTTTACTTGTAAAATACGTATAATATAAAACTGACCATCATAGCCCCATTTTTGTGTATGGTTCAGTAATGTTAAGTGTATTTGTATTGTTGTGCAACTAATCTCTACAACCTCTTTCATCTTGCAGAACAGAAACTCTATACCCATTAAACAGCAACTTTTGATCCCTTTCTCCCCCGGCCCCTGGCACCTTCCATTCTACTTTCTGTCTCTATAATTTGGCTACTCTAAGTACCTCATATAAGTGGAATTGTACAGTGTTTGTCTTTTTGTGACTGGCTTATTTCATTCAGCATAATATCCTCGAGGTGATTCCATGTTGTGGCATAGGACAGTCTTTCCTTCTTTTTTAAGGCTGAAAATATTTCATCGTATGTATAGACCACATTTTGTTGATCAATTCATTCATTGATGGAGTCGGCTTGAATACATTCTAAAGTGCAGTTTTTGAGCTATCTGCTCGCTCCACTTTCCCTCCACGGTGGCAGACATGGCCCATTGGGAACGAGGAAGGACAGAGGAGATTGAACTCCAGCATCTGCAGGTGCTGCTTTGTGCTGGGGGCTATAACCACGGCGACAGATGCATTTTAGTTTAAGAAATCGGACAGAATCAAGATAAACAGGCAAATGCAGAGTGTTCTACTTTATTTCTCTCCATTGAAAAAGAGTAGCATCTTGAGGGGCTGTGGGAAGAGGAGTTAGTGATGGGTCATGCCCTCTTCACGTCGTGAAGGTGGTGACATCCCCAGTGAGATCTCCATATTACTATATAGTTTACCGCTATAATTATACTTATCTACTATACTAAAATGCTTGTCTGTGTAAGTAATCATATTCACAAATCCAGGATATAATCATTTAGTAGATGACAATCCAGGCATGGCTTTGGATATGTGGATTGAACTAAGACTAGATTATGTTTAAACAAACAAAAGCTGAATATAAAACATAGTCTGAATCTTTAGGACAATGATATTGTTAACTCTGATATGCTCAATTTGAGAGTAACTTTTGAAAACACAATGAATAAATAATAATATCCATGAGAAGAATAACCCAAAGGTTTTAAGATTTGCTGATGCCAAATAGGAGAGCAAGCAGCATTCTGACGTGTAAAGGAAGATGCTGTCTGAAACAAAGGCACAGAGCAAATTCAAGTAGTTTAAAACAATGTATTTTGGGGGCACCTGGGTGGCTCAGTCATTAAGCATTTGCCTTCAGCTCAGGTCATAATCCCAGAGTACCGGGATCGAGCCCCGCATCGGGCTCCCTGCTCCGCGGGAAGCCTGCTTCTCCCTCTCCCACTCCCCCTGCTTGTGTTCCCTCTCTCGTTGTGTCTCTCTCTGTCAAATAAATAAATAAAATCTTAAAACAAACAAACAAAAAACAATGTATTTTGAAGAAAGAAATCTAAAGCCAAAGTACATGATTTAAAATCTTAGAAAAGAAGTCATTGCTCTCAGGGAATGGAAAAGAGATAGAAAGATCATTATAAAAGTGGCACTGAATCTGGCAGTGGCCCACAGCCCCAAACTCTGTCTCTGCAGTGACCCTCTGGGGGCGTTTGGTGGCAGGTCATGCTTGGGCCTGGGGTCCCACATTACAGTTATCAGAACATCATTTATGGATTGATATAAGTGTCAGTTTCCATTTTCAGTTTGTGTTAGCTTCGGTGTAATGCTTTCTATAGGTAATACTTCCCTTGTCTTGAACCAAGAGCTAGGATTTTTAAGTTTCACATCTTTTCCTCACATTTTAGAGTCTTGGAATTTAGAGAACAGACCTTTGATCCACATAACTGTTTCTTCCACAGTTTTCAACTTTAGTCTTTTGATGTTTTTTCTCTTTTTGAAAGAGAGAGAGAAAGTGCATGTGCACGGGTGGGGAGGGGCAGGGGGAGAGGGAGAGAGCGAATCTTAAGCAGACTCCATGCCTACTGCAGAGCCCGATGTAGGGCTCAATCTCACGACTCTGAGATCATGACCTGAGCTGAAATCAAGAGTAGGATGCTTAACTGAGTCACCCAGGAACCCCTCAAACTTTTGGTCTTAACACTCTCGACTTTTAACGTCCAAACCCTCTGTTTGTCTGATGTATAGGAATCACACCATTCCCTGACTGCTTTGGTGTCTTCTTCTTCTTCTTCTTCTTTCTGTCTCTTCTCCAACCCTTTGGCATCTTCCTTGAGGTCTAACCACAGAAATCTTTGCAGTTTTCCAAGTGGAGATGCATCACAACTTTGTACAACGTGGGGAAGAGTGAGTGCTACTGTACCCCTCGCAGCGTATCACAGGATGAAGTGAGATGAAGTATAGGCAGGCATAAAGGAACAGACATATATATATATGTTTTCTGATTTAAAAAATAATATGCTCATTGCAAAGAAAAGCATAAAAGGAATATGTAATGAAAAGCAAAATCTCTAGACATCATGTCTGGGGCTAGCTTGGTTATACTTCTATAGATTTTTTGTTTCCTTCTCTGGCTAATAACATAGAATACAATGGCAAAAACACGATCATTCTACAACTTGTATTTTCTCTTGCTTCATTCATTTCAAACACTGTGACATCTTTCTAAGTCATTGCACAGAGATCTACCATATTCTTTTTCATGCCTCTGTGAGATCCTAACTGCATGGGTGCTCCCATAAATTATTTAATCCATTTCGTAGTGGTGGCCATTTTAGCCTGTTTCCAATTTTCTACTTTTTGAAACAGAGCTTCAACAAACAGCATTGTGTTATGACATTTTTACATTCGAGTGGTTATTTCTGTGTATCCCTAGGAAAGAAGCTGCCAGGTGGAAGGTAGGCATCCTTCAATTTTGATGGGGGGTTTGGCCCTATTGATCCATACCACTCTCTTTTCTAGTTCTTTTTGAAAGTAATGTTAAAATGAGCTCCAAACCTCCTGAGGCTTATTTTCTAAACTCTTCCTTTTGGAGTATCCAGAGAAGTACCTGGATGTTCCTGAGGTTTCTCTCGAGTGGAGTGAGGTCCTGGTGATTTTTTTCTTTCCTTCTCTATTCAGACTCTATCTGATTATCCTTTTACACTATACTTCCTGTGCGTCTTCCTGTTTATTACTTAGAACTGTGTCTGGTGTGTCCTCTTTCCTTGTAGTTTCTAAAACGACCTGTACTTGGAAGTTATCATTTAAATCTCTCTTCCACATAGGGCTGGCTGAGCTTGCCCATGGAGGGAACTAACTGAAGAGACAGGTATAATTTCTCCCCCAAACCTTCTATCTTGCATTTTCATTCATTTAATAAATATTAAGTGCTTAATATAAACTGAGATGTAGCGATGAACAAGACAGGCAAGATCTTTGCTTGCATAGAGCTTGCATTCTAGTGGGTGTTTATTGGAAGGTGGAGCATGTGGGAAGATGGCTCTGCAAGCCAGGGTTTCTGGATGGTGCCAGCATGAGGAAAGTACTAAAAAGGGTGCTGTGGCAGAGCATGATTGGGAGGGGTATTTACATCAGGAGAGACCTCTGTGAGGAGGTGATATTCAGACTGACACATAAATGATGCAAAAAGCAAGCCATGTGGCAAGCCCAGGTAAGATCTTTCCAGGGAAAGGGAGCAGCAAGTGCAAAGGCCCTGGGGCAGGACAACTTTGGACCGTTCAGAAAACTGAACGGAAAACAGTGTGGCTAGAGCCGAGTTAGCAGGGGCCAGAAAGACAGGAGATGAGATCAGAGAGGTGGTGGGGCCAGATCATGCAGGGCCCTGAGGTCAATATAAGAAGTTTGCATTTTACATCCAGTGCAATGGGAAACCATTAAAGGAGAGTACCATCTAATTTATGTTTTTAAGAGGCTGTTGTGGCTGTTGTGTAGGGACTAGATTATGAAGGGGCAAGCAAGGAATCAAGGACCAGTAGGAAGGACATTTTCAGTCCAGATATAATATAATGGTGGCTTAGACTAGGAGATGGAGAGAAATGTATGGGCTTGGGATATATTCTGGAGGCAGAGTAGACAGATATGCTGATGGATTAGACATAGAGGGTGAATTAGGAGAAGGATCATGAACACTACCTACTTTGGTTCGAGTACCTGAATGGATGCTGCATGTTATTTACTGAGATGGAAGAGGGGGAACTGGTTGGGGGGGAAAGGTTAAGAGTTTTGTTTAGGTCAGAAGGATCCAGCAGACTCTGGGTCTGTAACTCAGACTAACTTTATGGCACATGTGCCAGGAGCTGGGCTCGATCATATAAAGCTCACAGCGGCAACATGATGCTCGAACAAAGAAGATACTTCCTAAGTGCTTAAGGGATTAAACTGTCCTCATTACGATGTAAATATGCTCCCAAAGTGATAACTCATCATGTGTTGTTAGTCATTCTCACCTTAGTATGAATTTACATGTCTATTTTATAACAACAGTTTGAAAGCTACTGTTTAAAATGGGATACTAAAAGGACTTAGGAGCACTAGACTCAATTATAGAAATGTTAATTTTGCCTAGGGCTGCTATCATTCCTTCATTTTCAGTTGAAGTAGTCTTTTTCAAATATATAATCACTGTCTGCCTTGTTAAAAAAACTACTGATTTATATAGTATTTCCAGTTTAGTCTCTTTATTTTAGTAAGCCAGTCTATTGCATAGTTGCATTATGATTTTTTTGGTAACATATAGAATTGCTACCTACAGAGAGATTCATAAAATGCTTTGCTTGCTTGAGACCACTGTTGTATAATACTACAATTAAAACCTGACGAAGTAGTCCTCCATGAGCTAGTGGTGTATGCTACCATCCCACTTTTGGAGGAAATAGTCCTTTATAAGCAATGAATACTCACTCAGTGACAGGTGGTGTACTTAGCCCTCAGTTTTGGGTTCCTTGAGGACAGCACGGGACTTTCTCTCAAAGACTCTTGGGGGCTGGCCCAGTGGAGACCTAATGCTTTGGATGAAAAAGGCAGATTTAAAATAAGGCCAGTAATAATGAATCTGTTCTTTGGGAATCAAAACTAAATAAAACAAAGTCTCCCAAATTAGGCTTTTGGGTCACTCTCTACTCTTCAGATCCAACTTCTCTGTGCTGTGGGTATGAATCTGCTCGTCTACACTGGGTGCAAGTATAGTTCCATTTCTTTGATTTTCTAAGTGAAATTAAATAGAGTTCTGTCCCTGCGATCGTGGTAAGGAGGAGTTTAATCCTGGGCAGTCTTTGAGGGGCCCTGCCCCCTGTTGAAAGACAGTTTTTCAATAAAGGTGAAATCATGACTCTCAAATATAAAATGTCAACGTGAAAGATTTTATTTAACTCTTTAATTCCTGAGGAAACAAGATGTAACTACGTACTGGTTCAAGGGAGAATTCAAAAATCGCACGTGCATTTAGGTCATTAAGAGTGCTGAAATGAATTCATCTTTAGCCCCAGAGCTGGTCAGTAACCCACAGACCAATAATCAGGAGTGTTCCACTAGACAAAATTCATTTGCATTTCAGTGGACAAGAATCATTTGCATTACGACCTGGGTTAGCGTCCTCGGGCCGCCGTAAGAAGGTACCACAAACTAGGGGGCTTAAAACAACAGAAATTTATTCTCTCACCCTTCCGGAGGCTAGAATTCCAAAATCAAGGGATGGGCAGGAACCAACTCCCTCTGACACCTGCTGTGGGGGGGGGCCCTTCCTTGCTCCTCCCTCGAGGCTGCCAGTGGGTTCGCTGGCCATCTTTGGCATTCCTCAGCCTCCAGGTGTAGCGTTCAATCTCTGCCTCTGTCACCACAGGCCCTTCTCCCTTTGTGTGTCTGTCTCTCTGTGCCTCTTCTCTTCTTCTAAGGACACCAGTCATACTGGATTAGGGGCCCACTGTACTCCTAATTACATCTGCAGGGACCCCATTTCCAAGAAAGATCACATTCTAAGGTGCCGGGGGTTAGGACTTCAAAATATCTTTTGAGGGGCCACAATTCAAGTCCTAACACGACCCATTTTTCTGCAACTCCGGAGTTGTGAAATAGCCCAAAGGCAAGGAAGGACACGACACCCAGTACCCCAGGTTTTCTGCCCATCTCCATCTTTCCCAGGTTTTCCTCACACCCCTCCTAGGGCTGTCCCCAAATTGGGGGATCTTGAGTCCATGCTGCTCACCATTGCCGTGCCTGCTTTAAAGCAAGACGTTTTCCTCTTTCCCCGGAGGCCTTGGCTGAGGCTGAATTTCGGGGGCTGCTCTAAACCTGCCGGACAAAGTCTCGGGGCACACTGGTGAGCTGCGCTTCCTGAGGGGGCTGAATTCCACCCCCCATTCCACTTCTGTCTCAGGGGCAACCCCTGGCCGCTCTGCCCTCCAAACGCTTCAAGCCTTTGTCACGGTTCCTTTTCCTGGCAAATCTCTCCAGACGCCTGCAGAAACTCTCTCTCTGCCCTCTGGGGTGACAGTCGGTGGGTGAGTTTCTCCTGCTCACTCACCTCCACCCCATATACTGCTAGAACCTGTGCAGGATACTGTGATATGCCTTTGCCACAGCAGGGTTCTGCACCCAGGGCTGTGCTGCATTCGAAGGCTGCAGAGCAGATGTGTGAGTCAGAGGGAGCTTGGTGTTGAAAGGAAAAGGGGCTTCCCGTCATCTGGGGTGAAGAGCAGAGCACTCCACGCCCTGCGAATTCTGAGAATGAGGTTTATGTCATTGTTGCTTAGTGGTTCCCCTCACCTGAAGCTGCTGCCTCTTCTCTCTCCTGCTTATCCTTCTCTGGGAAGCAATGGCATCCAATGCGTGAGCACAGGAGGCCAGTTCCACCACTGGTGACGTCTTTTCTGACTTCTGCAGGGGCTCCCGGGCCTGGCTGTGCTTCTCAGCCTGTCTTACTTGCTGTCCCCAGGGGGACATTCCCTTAACCCCTGGCCAGCCTGCAGGGTTAGAGCGATCTGTGCAGGTGGACATTGATTGTTTAGAAATGCCTGGCCCTTCTTTAGCACATTTAATCTCAGCAGCTTGATGACTTGTTTTCTAGCCAATAGAGTCCTCATTTATGCATATAGCTTCCAAAACCCTTCAAAGGCCCCTCATCTTTGCAGTTTAAAATAGTGGATTTTATTTATTTATTTATTGAATTTTATTTTTTACAAACTATTAACATATAATGTATTGTTTCAGGGGTACAGGTCTGTGATTCATCAGTCTTACACAACACACAGCACTCACCACAACACATACCCTCCCCAAAGTCCATCCCCCAGCCACCCCATCCCTCCCACCCCCCCCAACTCCAGCAACCCTCAGTTTGTTTCCTGAGATTAAGAGTCTCTTATGGTTTGTCTCCCTCTCTGGTGTCATCTTGTTTCATTTTTTTCCTCTCTTCTCCTATGATCCTCTGCCTTGTTTCTTAAATTCTACGTATCAGTGAGATCATATGATAATTGTCTTTCTCTGATTGACTTATTTCACTTAGCATGATACCCTCTAGTTCCATCCACGTCATTGCAAATGGCAAGATTTCATTTTTTTGATGGCTGCGTAATATATACATACATACCACATCTTCTTTATCCATTCATCTGTTGATGGACGTCTAGGCTCTTTCCATAGTTTGGCTATTGTGGACATTGCTGCTATAAACATTGGGGTGCATGTGCCCTATCGGATCACTACATTTGTATCTTTGGGGTAAATACCCAGTAGGGCAATTGCTGGGCTGTAGGCAGCTCTATTTTCAACTTTTTGAGGAACCTCCCTACTGTTCTCCAGAGTGGCTGCACCAGCTTGCATTCCCACCAGCCATGTAAGAGGGTTTCCCTTTCTCCGCATCGTTGCCAACATCTGTCGTTTCCTGACTTGTTAATTTTAGCCATTCTGACGGGTGTGAGGTGGTTTCTCATTGTGGTTTTGATTTGTATTTCCCTGATGCCAAGTGATGCTGAGCACTTTTCATGTGTCTGTTGGCCATTTGGATGTCTTCTTTGCAGAAATGTCTGTGCATGTCTTCTGCCCATTTCTTGATTGGATTATTTGTTCTTTGGGTGTTGAGTTTGATAAGTTCTTTATAGATTTTGGATACTAGCCCTTTATCTGATGTCATTTGCGAATATCTTCTCCCATTCTGTCGGTTGTCTTCTGGTTTTGTGGACTGTTTCCTTTGCTGTGTAAAAACTTTTTATCTTGATGAAGTCCCAATAGTTCATTTGCCTTTGTTTCCCTTGCCTTTGGCGATGTGTCTGGGAAGAAGTTGCTGTGGCTGAAGTCGAAGAGGTTGCTGCCTGTGTTCTCCTCAAGGATTTTGATGGATTCCTGTCTCACATTTAGGTCTTTCATCCATTTGGAGTCTATTTTTGTGTGTGGTGTAAGGAAATGGTCCAGTTTCATTCTTCTGCATATGTCTGTCCAGTTTTCCCAACACCATTTGTTGAAGAGACTGTCTTTTTTCCATTGCACATTCTTTCCCACTTTGTCGAAGATGAGTTGACCATAGAGTTGAGGGTCCATTTCTGATTTCTCTATTCTGTTCCACTGATCAGAGAATCAGTTTTTTTTGTTTTTGTGCCAGTACCATACTGTCTTGATGATTACAGCTTTGTAATAGAGCTTGAAGTCTGGAATTGTGATGCGGCCAGATTTGCTTTTCTTTTTCAACATTCCTCTGGCTATTCGGGGTCTTTTCTGGTTCCATTCAAATTTTAGGATTATTTGTTCCATTTCTGTGGAAAAAGTTGATGGTATTTTGATAGGGATTGCTTTGAATTATAGGATTGCTCTAGGTAGCATAGATGTTTTAACAATATTTGATCTTCCAATCCATGAGCATGGAACGTTTTTCTATTTCTTTGTGTCTTCCTCAATTTCTTTCATGAGTATTCTGTTTTTCTTTGTATTCTTTTTCTATTGTATTCTTTTCTGAATACAGATCCTTTGGCTCTTTGGTTAGGTTTATTCCCAGGTATCTTATGGTTTTGGGTGCAATTGTAAACGGGATCGACTCCTTAATTTCTCTTTCTTCTGTCTCATTGTTGGTGTATAGAAATGCAGCTGATTTCTGTGCATTGATTTTATATCCTGCTACTTTACTGAATTCCTGTATGAGTTCTAGCAGTTTTGGGGTGGAGTCTTTTCGGTTTTCCACATACAGTATCAGATCATCTGCGAAAAGTGAGAGTTTGACTTCCTCTTTGCCGATTTGGATGCCTTTGATTTCTTTTTGTTGTCTGATTGCTGTAGCTAGGACTTCTAATACTATGTTGAATAGCAGTGGTGATAGTGGACATCCCTGCCGCGTTCCTGACCTTAGGGAAAAAGCTCTCAGCTTTTCCCCATTGAGAATGATATTCGCTGTAGGTTTTTCGTAGATGGCTTTGATGATATTGAGGTATGTACCCTCTCTCCCTATACTCTGAAGAGTTTTGATCAAGAAAGGATGCTGTACTTTGTCAAATGCTTTTTCTGCATCTCTTGAGAGGATCATATGGTTCTTGTCCTTTCTCTTATTAATACAGTGTATCACATTGATTGATCTGCAGATGTTGAACCAACCTTGCAGCCCAGGAATAAATTCCACTTGGTTGTGGTGAATAATCTTTTTAATGTACTGTTGGATCTTATTGGCTAGTATTTTGGTGAGAATTTTTGCATCCATGTTCATCAAGGATATTAGCCTGTATTTCTCCTTTTTGGTAGGGTCTTTGTCTGGTTTTGGGATCAAGGTAATGTTGGCCTCACAAGAAGAGTTTGGAAGTTTTCCTTCCATTTCTATTTTTTTGGAACAGTTTCAGAATAGGTATTCATTCTTCTTTAAGTGTTTGGTAGAATTCCCCTGGGAAACCATCTGGCCCTGGTCTCTTGTTTGTTGGGAGATTTTTTGATTACTGCTTCAATTTCCTTGCTTCTTATGGATCTGTTCAAGTTTTCTATTTTTTCCTGGTTCAGTTTTGGTAGCTTATACATCTGTAGGAATGCATCCATTTCTTCCATATTGTCTGATTTGTTGGCATATAGTCTCTGTTAATATGTTCTTATAATTATTTGTATTTCTTCAGTGTTGGTTGTGATCTCCCCTCTTTCATTCATGATTTTATTTATTTGGGTCCTTTTTCTTTTCTTTTTGCTAAGTCTGGCCAGGAGTTTATCAATCTTTTTCTTTCAAAGAACCAGCCCCTAGTTTCGTTGATCTGTTCTACTGTTCTTTTGGTTTCTATTTCATTGATTTCTGCTCTGATCTTTATTATTTCTCTTCTCCTGCTGGGTTTAGGCTTTATTTGCTGTTCTTTCTCCATTTCCCTTGGGTGTAGGCTTAGGGTGTGTATTTGAGACCTTTTTTGTTTCTTGAGAAAGGCTTGTTGTGCTGTATACTTCCCTCTTAGGACTGCCTTTGCTGCATCCCAAAGGTTTTGAACAGTTGTGTTTTCATTTTCATTTGTTTCTATGAATTTTTTAAATTCTTCTTTAATTTCCTAGTTGACCCATTCATTCTTTAGTAGGATGCTCTTTAGCCTCCATGTATTTGAGTTCTTTCCAACTTTCCTCTTGTGATTGAATTCCAGTTTCAAAGCATTGTGGTCCAAAAATGTGCAGGGAATTATCTTAATTTTTTGGTACTGGTTGAGACCTGATTTGTTACCCAGGATGTTATCTATTCTGGAGAATGTTCCATGTGCACTAGAGAAGAATGTGTATTCTGTTGCTTTGGGATGGAATGTTCTGAATATATCTGTGAAGTCCATCCGGTCCAGTGTGTCATTTAAAGCCCTTATTTCCTTGGCGATCTTTTGCTTAGATGATTTGTGCATTGCAGTGGGGGGGGGTGTTAAAGTCCCCTACTATTATTGTATTATTGTCGATGTGTTTCTTTGATTTTGTTATTAATTGGCTTATATAACTGGTTGCTCCCATGTTAGGGGCATAAATATTTACAATTGTTAGATCTTCTTGTTGGATAGACCCTTTAATTATGACATAGTGTCCTTCCTCATCTCTTATTTACAGTCTTTGGTTTAAAATCTCATTTGTCTGATATAAGGATTGCCACCCCAGCTGTGTTTTGATGTCCATTGGCATGATAAATGGTTTTCCACCCCCTCGCTTTAAATCTGGAGGTGTCTTTGGGTCTAAAATGAGCCTCTTGCAAACAGCATATCAATGGGTCTTGCTGTATCCAATCTGATACACTGTGTCTTTTGAATTGGGGCATTTAGCCCATTTACATTCAGGGTAACCATTGAAAGATATGAATTTATTTCCATTGTATTGCCTGTAAGGTGACTGTTACTGTATATTGTCTCTGTTCCTTTCTGGTCTGTTACTTTTGGGCTTTTTGCTTAGAGGATCCCTTTCAGTATTTCTTGTAGGGCTGGTTTGGTGATTGCAAATTCTTTTAGTTTCTGTTTGTCCTGGAAGCTTTTTATCACTCCTTCTATTTTCAATGACAGCCTAGCTGGATAAAATATTCTTGGCTGCATGTTTTTCTTGTTTAGTGCCCTGCATATATCATGCCAGTCCTTTCTGGCCTTCCAAGTCTCTGTGGATAGGTCTGCTGCCAATCTTATGTTTCTACCATGTAGGTTACAGACCTCTTGTCCTGAGCTGGTTTCAGGATTTTCTCTTTGTCTCTGAGATTTGTGAGTTTTACTATTAGATGTTGAGGTGTTGACCTGTTTTTATTGATTTTGAGGGGGGTTCTCTGTGCCTCCTGGATTTTGATGCCTGTCTCCTTCCCCAGATTAGGGAAGTTCTCTGCTATAATTTGCTCCAGTATACCTTCTGCCCCCACTTCCTCTTCTTCTGGGATCCCAATTATTCTAATATTGTTTTGTTTTATAGTATTATTTATCTCTCAAATTCTCCCCTCATGATCCAGTAGTTGTGTATCTCTCTTTTTCTCAATGTCTTTATTCTCCATCATTTTGTCTTCTATATCACTAATTCTCTCTTCTGCCTCATTTATTCTAGCAGTTAGAGCCTCCATTTTTTTATTGCATCTCATTAATAGCCTTTTTGATTTCAACTTCATTGGATTTTAGTTCTTTTATTTCTCCAGAAAGGGACTCTCTAGTGTCATCCATGCTTTTTTTTCAAACCCAGCTAGCATCTTTATAATCATTATTCTGAACTCTAGTTCTGACATCTTACTTATGTCCATACTGATTAGGTCCCTGGCAGTCAGTACTGCTTCTTGTTCTCTTTTTTTGAGATGAGTTTTACCATCTTGTCATTCTGTCCAGAGAAGAATAGATGAACAAGAGAACAAAATACTAAAATGGCAATAATGACCCCAGAGAAATATACACTAAACAAATCAGAAGAGACCCGAAAGCCGGGGGTGGGGAGGGAGAAATAAAAGAGAATATGATCAGGTTGGTGAATAGAACAGAGCTATACACTAGATTTTGGATGTATTTTGGTCTGTTAGAAGAAACTGCATCCCAAAATTTTAAAGAAAGAAAAACATATATATACAAAAATAAGGTTAAATATGATGAAGGGCTAGAACATGACTGTAGAAATGAAAATTAAAAAAGATTTTTAAAAAAGGAATTGAGAAGAAGTTGGTTGAAAAAGGAAAGAAGAAAAATTTAAAAAAGAAAAAAATAGAGAAAATTTAAAAAATTAAAGTTGAAAGATGAAAAAAGCCATGAATTCTATGTGCTGTATTCCCCTAGCTCTGGAGTTCTGCCGTTCTCATTGATCGGTAAACTTGGTCTTGGCTGGCTGTTCTTGCTGATCTTCTGGGGGAGGGGCCTGTTGCAGTGGTTCCCAAATGTCTTTGCCGGAGATGGAACTGCCCCGCCCTTGTCGGTCCGGGGTAAGTCATCTGCTCGGGTTTGCTCTCAGGAGCTTTTGTTCCCTGCAAGCTTTCCGTACAGCTTCGGAGGACGAGAGTGAAAATGGCGGCCTTCCAATCTCCACCCAGGAGGAGCCGAGAACTCGGGGCCCCACTCCTCAGTGAGCCTCCAGAGAAAAGCAGTCAGTCACTCCCGTCTCCCTGGTCTCCGGCCACACGCTGTGCTCACCCGGCCTGTGACCAAGCGTTTCTATCTCTGGCACCTGACCCCGGGTGGAGTCTCCAAACCTAGTAGATCCCTGTGGTGCGCTTCCACACTGCCCCTTCCTGGGGGAGGAAGGGGAGTCTTCCTGGATCTGCCACTTGTTGGGTCCCTGCTGGAGGAACAGTGGCCCGACTGTGCTGCGGATCATGGTTTATGGCAACCCCGAGCTGAGAGCCCGCGCCTCGGCTCCGTCTCTGCAGCCGGCTTCCCTGCTCTGATACCTGGGAGCTCTGCCGCACTCAGGCACCCCCCCATCTTTCTGTGACCCCGAGGGTCCTGAGACCACACTGTCCCCGCGAGGGTTCCACCCCCCGCTTAGCCACTGGAGCGATGTCCCTCAGTGGAGCTGACTTCTCAAAGTTCCGATTTTGTGCTCCGCGGCTCTATCACTTGCCAGAAGCGGCCGATGGAAGCCCTCCCCCGCCGTCTAAGCTCCCAAATATCGCCTCGGATTCACTTCTCTGCACGTCCTACCTTCCAGTAAGTGGTCGCTTTTCTGTTCAGAGAGTTGTTGCTTATTCTTGTCTTCCATCTCCTGTTGAGTTCGTAGGTGTTCAGAATGGTTTGATCCCTATCCGGCTGAATTCCTGGGACCAGCCGAAATCCAGGTCTCCTACTCCTCCGCCATCTTGGACTCCTCTTAAAATGGCGGATTTTTATTTTTATTTATTTTACTTATTTTTTTTAAAGATCTTATTTATTTATTTGAGAGAGAGAGAGAGAGAATGAGAGAGAGAGAAAGCACATGAGGGGGGGAGGGTCAGAGGGAGAAGCAGACTCCCCGCTGAGCAGGGAGCCCGATGCGGGACTCAATCCAGGGACTCCAGGATCACGACCTGAGCCGAAGGCAGTCGCCCAACCAACTGAGCCACCCAGGCACCCAAAATGGCAGATTTTTAAATAAGTCCTTTTGCTTCCCTCCCCCACAGGGGACATGTGGCAATTGTCTGGAGACATTTTTTTATCACTGTAGCTTGTGGCTGCTGCTGGCACCCAGGGGGTAGAGGCCAGGATGCCGCTGAACATTCTACAGTGGCTCCCCACCCCACCACAGCAATAATCACCGAGTCCAGACTGTTGATAGCACTAAGGCTGAGAAACCTTGGTTTAAAAGAAAGAAAAGAGATAATCACTTTTTAAAAAATTACAAAATAATGTATGCTCCATATGGAAAAAAATTGAAAATACAGACAAGCTGAAAAGAAAAATGAAAACCTCTTGAAATCCCAGGGAAGTACATTTTCTGCTAAGGTTAAAACATTTTTTTCTTGAAGATATATTAAGAGTAATTTGCATTCTTTCTCATTCCCAGTGAAACTTAGAAGCAAAATGTTGATTCCTGTTCATTTGTAAAACTCAATGGATTGAAGCAAGTTGGCCAAAGTTTTCATGGGCCCAGAGGAGGGAAAAGCAAATTTACAAATAAGGACTAAAGCTCTTTCTTTAAGGCACTGGACTAATTCCAGATGTATTTCTAGATATGAAATGCCACTGAACGTGCAGAGCAGAGACTCTTGTCGTAGGTGTAGGAGACTGCTCCGCCTGCCCCCTTTCCAGTGAGCTGCTGGAATGTGAAGACGTTAGCAGTAGACACTGCGGCTTCAGCAGGAGGAGGCTGGCTATTGGCTATTTTAAAAACAGGAGGTTTCTAAAATAGTAAGATGTTAAAATAATGACCTGTGAAAAGAGAGAGGCTCTTTTGTGGAGTAAAAAGCTGGAGACAATGTGGCACCCACTGGGGAGTGTCTCTGAGTGACATTTTGGCCACGTGGGGGTTCAGGAAAGTGGGTGGCTGAGTGTCCGCGGGGCTCTGTGTCTGGCGGCAGCTGAAAATTCTCGATGAGTGTGAGCTGATGAGTGTGGTCCCAGCAAGAAGCTGTCTCTGTGAGCTCCCTTCAGCCCTGAAGCATTGAGGATTAAGAGCAGTACTGAGGGAACCAGACACATCCCCTCTGAAGAATAAGAACTTCCCCAGCCCTTGGTCTGTGGCAGCCTTTGTGCAGCGCTGGGTGTGAGGGGCACAAAGATGAATCAGGTTTTTGTCTAAGTGGAAGAAGACATAGAGTTCGTTGAGTCTGGGGCCATGTCTACTTTCCTAAACAGGAAGTTGCCTGCTCTTGAAATTTAGGGCTGGTACAGAAACTTTAGAGCTGCTTTTGTTCGCATAGGTTGTATCAACATAATTAATTGAGAGTGAATGTAGGCAGACGCTGTCAGAAGTTCATCAAGAGGGCTTTTTGCTTGGAAGGGAAGCATGGCGGGAGGGGTCAGTGCTCCTCAGTGAGTCACGTTTGCTCAGCTGGAACAAGGACTCAAGCCACATTGATGGAAGTGGCTGCAGAGCGCAAGACAGATGTGAATAAAGGCCAGTCAGCAAAGAAGGGGTGAGAAGCCGAGGTCTGAGATTAAGGGTGGGAGTGGAACCAGAGCAATAGGTTGTTTAAAAATTTAGGTGACATCAGTGTGGTTTGTAATAAGACACTCTATACTTGTCAGCTGCCTGATGGCTATGTAATTAAACAAATTATTATGGAAAGTTTGAAACATAAATAAAAGTAGAAAGCATAGCATAAAGAATCCGATGTATTCATCACCAAGTCTCACCGATTTTTAATAAACTGCCTATTTTAGCTCTCCCAGCACCTACTCAATCCCCCAGTGATTTTAGTAGCAAATTCCAGACGCCATGTCATTTCATCTGTAAATATTTCAGTATGTATCTCTAGAAAAGGAATAGTATATACTTTGAATTTTAGGTCTTCGTGTAGTGCAGAGGTATGCTCTGACCGTCTGGCACTGTTGATCTGAGAATATAGTAAAGAGAAGAAAAAGTATCTCCTTAGAAAAGCTTTCACCTGCCCCTTCCCAGATTGAGATGAAGGCCCTTTGTGTCTCCTTAGCGCGCTGTGTCTACCTTGATCACTGCCCTCAACACTTGGCGTAGAAATTATTGTTTCCTTGTCTGTGTCCTTCATCAGTGTGACACTGACATTTAATGCTCAGTAAATATCCATGTGCTCCCGACATTTCCCAGCCTCCCTGCAGGTAGGTTGGGGCCATGTGACTACTTCAGGCCAGTGACCTCTGAGTGGGACTAATTCATCATTTCTGGTCCCAAGTCCAGAAAAAACCATTGTGCCACCTCCATGTTTGTTCTTGTCTTCTCATGGCTCTGGAAGCCATGTGTGAGATGGTAGCATTCCAATATGGAGGGGGCCCACATTCCCTTGTCACTGGATGAGCAAGCGTCTTCTGGTCTATGACAGACCCTGTAGAAGTGAGAAGTTAGGTTGTGTCATGCTAACTGGCAGTAACTTGTTACTTCAGTGTCAGAGAGCCTCTCCTCATGAATATAAATTAGACTTGAGGTTCTTCTGGGTCAGGGGCTATCTGCTCCCTCACTATATCCTTGGTACACTCCTTGTGCTTGGCACAGCGTAGGTTCTCGAGAAATGTTTGGGGAAAAAAGGGAAAATAAAAAGAAGGAAGGAAGAAAGAAAGGATGGGAAAAAGGGACGCAAGGAAGCAAGCATGCTCTGAGGCCCCAAGATTTAACGCCCGAGTTCAAAATGTCTGACCCTTTGGGGATGCCAGTAGTAAAAAAACCAAACAAGCACACCCAGAAAGCTCTCCTTTAGAAGTTTTCTGAAGACCAATCCTAGGAAGTGTCTCTTACATTATTGCTCTGCTTTTCCTACTGAGACATACGCAAAACTAAGATTGAGGAGTAAGCCTCTCCTCTCAGTGGCGGCCCTCCATGTGGGCACTTGGCTTGCATCTTCTTGTGCCCATTGGCGTCACCTCCTTCAGCTCCTCACTTACCCTCTGGCACCGTGCTCCGGAGCACCTGCTCTGGGCCTGACACTGTCTCCAGGTGCTGGTGTTCAGGACTGAGCAAGAAAGGGCCCCCACCTGGTCCTCGGGTGAACAGCGTGGTGAGGGCTGAGGGTGCACTAGATAGTCCCCATCCTGTCGAGGGGAAGAGGAGGGCTTTCCGGGGAAAGCATCCCCGGCAGACCCTGGAGTAGAAGGTCGTCAGGGTCCGGGCTGACTCTTCAGCACCTTCCTCCCAGGTCTCCAGGATCTGCCCAGCTCATCTCTTCTTTACAGCCTTGCTCTCGTCTCTGCTCAGGTTTTTCTCCGTGGTGCTTTGTGTATTTCCTCCTGTACTGGCAGGGTGACCGCTGATCACTCCAAATACGGCTGGTGACCAAGTTCGCAGTCTAGTTCCCAGCGTTAGCTGCAGATTTCTGAGAGGCGCGCTGGCAGGGGTGGTGCGTGCATATGTGACACCAAAGCCATGATAGGCATGCCAGGCATCTGGGCTCTGCAGCGGACTCTGCGAACCAAGCGTCACGCACAGGACCCCTGTGCCAGGAGAGGGAATCGCTGGGAGACAGGAAGGAAGGAGTTGTCATCATAACCACTGTGTCATCTTCATTTTTCAACATCTTCATACATATTCCATCAAACACTTAGCAATGGTAGAATTTTCTGGTCTTTTTTTCAGTCCATCTAGAAAAAATGAGCACATCGCTCCAGAGGGTCTGTGTACACGGAGCGCTGCAGGTAGCTTCCTAAGGTTGGTTCCAGCAGTTGCCTAGCTAGTTTCAGGGATAGGAGAGGGTTTTAAGTCCAGTGTGGTTTGTGGAATTCTGCAGATCCCATTTAGCTTTATTTAACCAGAGCTCTTCAGCATGTGAGGGTATATGTGAGCAACCCATCAGGCGTTGGGCTAGAGCCCATGCTCTGACTTCTTCTTAACTTGATTGCATCGAGAAACATCCTATTTCCAGATAGGTCACATTCCCTGGTGCTGGGGGTTAGGACTTCAATATACTGTTTTTTAGGGGGATGTGGGGGACACAATTCAACCCATCACTAACACCCAGGCAGCTTCCTCCCCCTCCCCCTGCCCGCCCCCTGTATCTGCCTGGTCCACTCCCTCCCCTTCTTCGGGGCTTTGCTTAAAAGCTATCCCCTCAATGCAGCCGAGTCGGATGGTCTCATTTGATGCCCCAGTCTGCCCCACCCCTCCGAACCAACTTCCCCTACCTTTTCAGCCACTCTTCCCACTGCTATAGCACACATTAACATGCTAGGTAATTTGTCTATTAACTACACCTATCGTTGACTGTCTCAACCTGCCACCTTCCCCTGACCTCGACGAGTTGGGGAGAAAGTCTTTGGCTCCTCACCGATATATCCCATCTCCTGGCCCAGTGCCTGACACAGAGATGCTATATGACACGAGATATATTTGTAGAACTTTTAAAGAAAAGGCAAATCTGAAAAAAAGAAAAGGTAAATCTGTATGTTAGGCAGTTCACTATTTTTTAGCAGTCCTTTCTATTAAAAAAAAAAAAAAGCCTGGGTGACTCAGTTGGTTAAGCGACTGCCTTCGGCTCGGGTCATGATCCTGGAGTCCCGGGATCGAGTCCCGCATCGGGCTCCCTGCTCGGCGGGGACTCTGCTTCTCCCTCTGACCCTCTTCCCTCTCGTGCTCTCTCTCTCTCAAATAAATAAATAAATAAATAAATCTTTAAAAAAAAGAAAGTGAAATTTTAGGCTGGTGCCATATTGAAGCATAGTTATGTGATGAAGACTTACGTAAGCCTTTTCTTAGGCCTCTTTTCCATACATTTATTATTTGTTCTGGGTGCTTTAAGAAATAGCAACCCACATAGTTACATTTCTCAATCCCATACTTAGGACAAAGTATATAATAGTCTTGGGTTGTGGTTTCAATTAACATAGCAAACCCAGTACAGACTTTCTTCCTGGCATCCAGATTGAAGAGGCTGCTTTCACTTTCTAGCCCAGTTTTTCTTTCTGCTTTCTCTTTTTCTCACTAAAAACATGTATGGCATCCCCCATATATTGGTAGGTTAAAAACGCAAGTCATCAGACAGAATCCACATTATTATTCCATTTTTATAGATTAAAAACAATAGAAGTATAGATCACATAAGTTGTTATATGAAACAGGAAGGGTCTGGAACCAGACACATCAAACATGGGATGGGGACAGACTATACATTTTTACATTGTTTGAATTTTTTTTTAAAGATTTTATTTATTTATTTGACAGACACAGCAAGAGAGGGAACGCAAGCAGGGGGAGCGGGAGAGGGAGAAGCAGGCTTCCCACGGAGCAGGGAGCCTGATGCGGGGCTCAATCCCAGGACCCTGGGATCATGACCTGAGCCGAAGGCAGACGCTTAACGACTGAGCCACCCAGGCGCCCCGGCTTGAATTTTTTTTTTAATGAACAGGTACTATTTGGTGATAAAAAGATGAAGAGGCCAATAAAAATCGAAAAAGCCTTCCTTGATAGAGTGAGTTTTCCATGGCAGAAGGAACAAAAGCTGTTGGATACTGAACACAGCATGTTCTTCTATGAGGAAAGCTGAAGAAGAAACTGTGCTTTTCTATTTACTGCCCTGGCAACTACTTATGAACAGGAATATAGATCTCAGCCATGGTTTTTAAAAGCACACTGAAAGACTCGAGGGAAATGTAAGTGTAGGACCAACTGTGGTCATTGTCTTGTGGTGGGATTACAGACGATTTCTGTTGTGTGTTTTAGTTTTGTTTTAATTCTTTTCTGTGTTAAAAATGTGCACCCAGGGGGCGCCTGGGTGGCTCAGTTGGTTAAGTGTCCACCTTCGGCTCAGGTCATGATCCCCGGGTCTTGGGATTGAGCCCCGCATCGGGCTCCCTGCTTGGCGGGGAGCCTGCTTCTCCCTCTCCCTCTGCCTGCCACTCCCGTGCTTGTGCTCTCTCTCTTAATCTCTGTCAGATAAAGAAATAAAACTTTAAAAAAAAGTGTGCACCCAGGTAGCTGATGTTGGCCGAGGACAGGAATGTCTTTATGGGAACCAGAGAGGTTCCTGGGCCTGAGGAAGCCCTCTCCTGCCCTGTGGAGGTGGGGGTCTGTGTTCATGGGCTCCCCACGCAAGGAATTTGCCCCTGGGCATTCCTCCAGGGAGGGGCAACCACATTAAGGTTCCTGACACAAGCCCCCACTTTAGAGATATGGAAATTCTGCGATGTCAGGGCTAGCGAGCGTCTTCCTAATCCAGAGAGGATTTGGGAAGGAACTAAATCGAGGGATCCACCCCCCTCTTCCTGTTGGCTTCACAGAATCCACCCACCCCGCACCAACGGAGTCAGGCAGAAGGGGTCCACGTGGGCGGACCTGACTCAGGCGACTCTTGACACGGCAGGGCCAAACTCTACAAGTAGCTGTTTGTGTAGCCTTTCCAACTCCAGGTAGGCAGTAACAGTTGGCAAACTGGTTAACTGCCAGAGTCTGGAGCCTAGTGCCTCTGGCAGGACAAACTCTGTCTTTGATAAGGAGGTTGCCAAAGCAGAAACTGTGATGGGTGTTCTGGAAAGCTGGTGTGCCTCCAAATCACTTGGGGAGCTTCCCTGGCCCCACTCACAGTCTGATTCCATAGTTCGCACTATGGGTCTGGGAACTGGAATTTTAATAAATATCCTTGTGCTGTTTATCAAAACGAATTCCCCAACACCGGTCCTCGTATTCTGCACGAACTACCTGCAGTTGGTGTCAGATTCCACAGGTTTAAGGGCTCAGTCCCACAAGACGGCCCTCTTTTTAGAGGCTGGTTGCCAAGTGCAGGGTCTCTAGGCCACCCACATTCTGTCTGACTTGGCTACAAATTCAAAGGTTTCTATATCCCACCCCCACCTCCCCAGTTTTGATAATTCGCTAAAGTGACTCATAAAACTCAGGAAAAGTCCTACACCTAATGCCTTATTAAGAAAGAACACAACTCAGGAACAGTCTAACAAGAAATCTATAGCATAAGGTAAGGAGTGGGGGGCACATAGCTTCCATGTCCTTGCTGGGTGCACCCTCTTCCCAGCACATGAATGTGCTCACAAACCTAGAAGCTCCTAGAACCTCATCGTTTAAGAGTTTTTATCCAGACTTCATTAGTAGGCACAATTGATTCAATCATTGGCCATTTGTGATTGGACTGGATCTTGAAGCAACCCCCCACCCTGCAGCTGCAAGTCAATCCTTTAATCATGTGCTTGATCTTTCTGCTGTGTTCAGCCCTTCCCTTGAAACTCAGGGCCCACCAAGAGTTGCCTTGCTAGCATAAACTCAGATATGATTCAGAAGGGTTTTTTTTTTTTAATGAATAACAAAAGATGCTCCTATCACTCAGGAAATGCCAAGAGTTTTAGGAGCTCTGTATCAAGAACCAGGGACATAGACCAAATATATTTTATTATATCACAACCTCCCCAAATGATTCTGATGCAGTTGCCATACATTGAGAACCACTGTGTAAGAAGATATTGACAACTCTTGAAAACTCCAAGTATCTGGGCGCCTGGGTGGCTCAGTCCGTTAAGCATCTGCCTTCAGCTCAGGTCATGATCCCAGGGTCCTGGGATGGAGCCCCACATCCAGCTCCCTGCTCAGCGGGGAGTCTGCTTCTCCCTCTCTGTGCTCTCTCTCTCAAATAAATAAATAAATCTTAAAAAAAAAAAGAAAAAGAAAACTCTAAGTATCAACACCATTTTGGTGAGTAGAGAATTCTGTCTTGATGTAGGCTTCTCCCTGCTTTATAATATCCTTCTCTCCTTTTCCCTCCAGCAACATTCTTCAAGATACAACTGTAGCTTATCTCTCAGTCCCCTGGAGCTCCCTCTTCTTGGTGTTAGCATGGTACTGATTTGTAGAATTCTCTTTGGCCCTTCGGGCAATGTTTGCAATGCTCCTCTCTTGCGTGTGTCTGCCTGTCTCATCCCATCAGCTGCCTAGGGACACTGCCTTACGTTTCTTTAATGAGCCCTGATGCAAGATTTAGTATCCTTGGGCATGGTGCTAAGTCAGCTCTCAATAAATACTCAGTGGGAATAAGTGAAGGCATGAACGCTCTACCTAATATAGGAGAAGGTGCAAGTGGTCTGCATGTAATTTGGATGTCATACATTTCTGTCGACCACCTGAGTGAATCCAACATTAAGACTAAATTCTTTACCTGGAATCAGATCATGTGTAATGAATGTTGAAGCAGAACTTCTACTTTGGACCCACCACAGTTAATTGCCAGGCAACCCAGCTTGGGGGACTTCTCAGTAGGTGTGATGATCAGTGGAATGATCACTAAACTTGAAATCAGAGAATGCAGGGTCACGGCTTGGATCTGCCCTCGGGAGTTGTGAGGTCCTGGGGGATGTTGCTTGCTTGAGAGTTTTAGTCACGTTTTCAATCATCTATGCTGAGAAAGTACTGCATATTGGCCCTGTGCTATACATTTTATGCATGATCTCACTTCATTATGACCCCTCTCTTAAGTAGATAGTTATCTTCCCAATTTATAACTTTTTTTGACATTTTATGTATTTTAGAGCAAGTGTGAGAATGAGAGTGGGGGGAGGGGCAGAGAGGGAGGGCGAGACAGAATCTCAAGCCGACTCCCCGCTGAGCACAGAGCCCGATGTGGGGCTTGATCTCTTGACTGTGAGATCAGGACCTGAGCTGAAACCAAGAGTTGGATGCTTAACTGACTGAACCACCCAATTTATAATTTTTTAGTTGAAGAAAAATTGCATTTCTGTGTCCTTCTTGGCAGTTGCACCCTTCAGCCTCCAGATCACCTTCCCAGGGTTCCTGACCTCTGAACCCCAAAGCACAATTACTATTATTTATCCTGCATGGTCTCTGAGGCCTTAGAGATCCGTAAAAGGGAATCAATCTTGAATGAAAGAACCTGAGAGACGGTCAAATTCACGTGCATTCAAATGAAGATTTGGAGGCCAAGGTCCCAAATCAGGGAATGAGAGGAGACACTTCCAGAAAAGCCCCTGTGGTGCCCTGGGTCTCTCTTGCTTTGGCCTCTCCTCTCTGCCTTCGAGTTGACATCATGGCAGCCAGAAGGCAGCGTTCACTGGAAGTGCCGTCAGATTCACCCTTACAGAGGCCAGCAGCTCTGAAATTTTCATCCGGACATTGAGGACTAAAGTGGAATCAAACATGGTCCTTGCCTGGTGTCTCCAGCCAAACCTGACACTCTCCATTAATTCCTAACTGATTTTCCCATTTCTTCAGCAGGCTAAGCAGTGTAAGCCAACCAAACCTGTGTGTCTTGGGGGGCTGGGAAAGGAGTGGAAACCGTCCACGCATCTGTCAGAAGAAACTCATGAGCGTTGCTGAAGTAGATGTAAGTTATGAGGTCCCCAGCCAAAATGACAGGTTTCTCTTCAACACTCACCACTGGTAAGGTTAGAAACCAGAGTCGAAAAAAGGCAGGATTAAACTATCACCTGACTAAACAAAATAAAGACGCAGTGTTTAGCTCTCACTTCTAAATGTATGAGCATTTGTTGTTCTGTTAAAAAAACAAATCTTGAGGGAAGTGTAGTTACATGGGGCTAGTTTGGATAGACTGCACCACTCCCCCACACCCAGAGCAAAACCAGCCAACAACAACAAGAATCCTACAGCTGGAATGCATTCTGGATTTCTGATCTGAATATTTACCCGTGATTATACGTTGTTCCCCCCCCCCCCACAGTGTTCCCATACCCATAAGCATACATTTAAAACCAAGATCCCAAATCCCTTAAATCAAACCTTTTTCATGAGTCACATACTTTACCCAATTCAAACTTAGGAGCTTGAAGAAAAAAACAATCACTAACTACAGTTGGAATTCACGAGCAAGTTCTCATCTCCCGTCGACTCACCAAAGTCTTACTTGATGAACGAGGAGGCAGGTTCTTTTGTGTGTGGGCTTGTACATCAGTGAGCTCTGATAAGGCAAATGTGTGACTTCGGAAGTCATCAAGTGACCTTCTGTTGTGTTGCTGTTAGCCGCAGATTTGCCCTCCAGATTAGGTGGGACATAAGCGGGTGTTCACAATCCTTTTGCTCTCCCAGAGTCACCCAGGTCACAGCAGGAGAGGGGAAGCATGGAACAATAGAAGCAAGTGGCCCTGCATAGTGAGGACTCCTGACATTATTCGCTGAACGAGCCTGATGCATAATAGGACTCTGTAGGTTTGGAAAAGCACATTTCTTGTGTCAAACTGAATTTTGCCTGGGGCTTGTCCTGTTGCTAAGAAATAAGAGACTATCTGCAGCAGGCGCTGGACAGATATAAACTGTACATTTGCTTCAGGGCTTTTTCTCAACTATCTGTGCCTGGACAAACACAGAACTGCATTTCTTGGCTTCCTGCCCATCTGGAGTGGGGAAGCATCCTGCTACATTGGCAAGACATCAACCGGACTCTACAGGAGAATGAACAAAAAGAATGGCCTCCTATCCACGTCTGGAGAAAAATCACTCACAGGATTTCAGGTCCACCGTGCACCATGGAGAAAATGCCTTATCGGTAGGTAAGAGAAGCTTCCTTGCTCTTCTTGGAGCACTCCCTCCACGGCCCAAATGTCACCCACACTTTAGGACCAAACCAAAGGCTTTGCTAAGCGCCAAGAAGGCAGGCAAGTGAGTCCTCGTTTATGGCCAACATGGTGGGGCTTGTAAAGAGTCCTGGTTGCGTTGCAGTCTGACCTGTAGAAGTTCTTCACAGCTCAATGGGCACATCTGGATGTTCAGGGAAGTGAGGGGTTGCCAGACTTCCCAAGTCTCCAGAGCAAGGCAGGAGAGATAATGTTGAAGCTTCTGGAGGGAGGCGACAGGGGGTGTGGGGCTCAGAGAACAGGTGGGTCCTGCCTCACAACGCTCAAGTTCAATTCAAAACAGCAGCAGCAGCACCAATGACATTCCAACTATTCCATACGTAGCCTCGGCTCTCAATCCAGATGTTTGTGCCTTACCTGCCACTGAGGCCAGAACCACTGGGCATAGGCAGAGCAAACCTGGTCACTGGAGGATTTGGCAGGTTTCATGTCTTAAAACATGAGCACCGTGTTCTGTCCACCCCAACTATCAGGCCGCCACAGATGCTGCTCCCTATTGTGCACTAAAATAGAATTGAGAACCAATATACAGAGTGTTACCCGAGCATCTATTATGTGCCAAGCCCCGAACAAAAGAGGAGGATTCACTGAAGCTTCCCACCAAGTGCGTGGCAAGGCTGCAACTTGAATCCGACCCGACTGACTCCACACTTGGTGTCCTGGACCATGGCTGTGAAGATGAGTTTCCTACTCATTGCATCCTTCACAGCATGTAAGGTCATTTCCCCCGTGTAGCCCGTGATGGGCATTTCTGGTACAGAGGGAGCACTGCAGGATGGGTCCATGGCTCCACGGTGGCTCGGTAGCTCCGCTTGCAGACAGAGTCTTCTGATGTTCTGCCCAGTAGGTAAGGCTGATCTGCTGTAGCAGACCCTTCAGGCCAGACCCTTGAAGACAGGGTCCAGGCATGCAGTAGAGGCTTGATAGTGTTCAAATGACAGAGCTGCCTTTTCAGCACACGAATCCTCACTGGTCCCCCAACTCCATTGTTGGAAATGGGGGCTATTGGCCGGCCCATGAGGGAGTCACAGGATGCTCTCTGGAGCCTTTACTAATAAGTTGAGGTGCTCAAAGATGGCAGTGCAGAGCCAGGTTGGCACAGAAGGAGTGAGTTCCCAAACAGTCAAAGCCACACTCTCACCCACCAGCCGGCTTCACCTGAACAGGAAGCTGGGTACAAAACTAGAGCAGAGGTGATAAAGGTCCAGAAAAACCAGGATTTTCCTTCCTTTTCCTCTAAAGCCAAGAGGAAGAAGACTATGGGCTTTTTCACTCCAGAGGAGCAGCCAAAGCAAATGAATTCCGGATAATTTAAGAATGAGAACTCATCATGGGGCACCTGGGTGCCTCAGTTGGTTAAGCATCTGCCTTCGGCTCAGGTCAGGATCCCAGGGTTCTGGAATTGAGTCCTGCATCAGGCTCCCTGCTCAGCAGGGGAGCCTGCTTCTCCCTCTGCCTCTGCCCTTGCTTGTGTTTTCTCTCTCACTCACTCTTTCTCTCAAATAAATAAATAAATAAAATCTTAAAAAAAAAAAAAAGAATGACTCATCGAGCCCACAAACAGGTGGGAAATAAAAAGTGTGCTCTCATGTACACTCAACATGCTCAGTTTTGTAGGTTGCCACTATCCTATGTAAGTCAGAACCAAGTGGACTTTTCTTTTAACACTAAGAAATATGTTTCCATTTCAGTCAATATTTTAACATAAGGCCACCCCAATTTCACAAAAGAATCCAGTTTTAAACTTAATAAAATGTTTTGTAACTAAAACACCAGCAGAAGAAATTGCTTCAGGAAACAAGAAAATGCAAAGAAACCTTTGCAATGGCTTCTTGGCAAAAAATACAATACAAATGCAAAATAGTTCCCCTGTGGTTTGAAAGAAACTATACCTCAGGTATTTAGTTAAAGCAACCTGGTTAGAACCAGGAGAATTCCCCCAGAGAGTAAGATAGTTCACTGGGAACCAAGACATTTCACACCAGGGCAGGAACTATCTGGGGAGAGATTGGACACAACTCCCATCCCCATAGAAGGATTCCAGGACAGTGAAAAGACAAAGCTGATCGCCTACACGGTCTTCAGCAGGGCAAAGAGACAGAAGTTTCAATAATGCAGGTGTTAATGCTTTGCTTGCCTGAGCTGTGGTCTGGGTGGTGGGGCACTGTTTTTCATAAGCGGGTGGATCCAAGTGTGTGATTCTTCATTCTGTCGCTATTTGCACAGTGCACGACCGTGTGTCATGTCTCCCCCAGCATTGGTTTCTCCCAGGCTGACTCATCATGAAGAATTTGCTTTGGTTGACTCTGATCCCATCATTTTTGGAACGACTCTGGACGGGCACTGCACTGGGGAAAAAATTACCACCTTCCGCCACCACCATTTCTCTCCTCGATTATTGCCATAGCTTATTCTTACTCTATTCTTACATCTAAGAGAGATCATCTCCCTCCTGCGCTTTTCGACCTGGCAGGGGCTCCCCATTTCACTCTGAGTAAAGGCTTGCAAGGCCCTTCATAATGTGCCCTCTCCCCCAAACCTTCCATCTGACCTCTCTCCTACTGCCTCTGGGCTCCTCCCCCCACTCCAGCCACACTGGCCTTCTCGTTGAGCACTGAGCACAGCAGGCTCGCTCCTTCTTGCCCCAATTCCACCTAGCTTGCTTACTCCCATTCTTAAGTCTTTGCTCAGACATTCTCTGATGATCCTGCTTAATACAAATTACTCCACTACTCCCCTGCTTTCTTCCTGATCTTTCTTACCTACCTTTATGTCCTATTTCCCCAAGACACGTATTACCTTCTAACACGCTATACAATTTACTTATTTCTTATGCTTACCATTTGCCTTTCCCTTGGAGGTGCCAGGTCTACGAGGGCAGAGATCTTTGTTTTATCCACGATGTGTCCCAGTCCCCTAGAATAGTGCCTGGCGCATAGTAGGTACTCAATAGATATGGTTGCACGAATAAAACACACAAAGCACCCCCCCCCCCCGCCTTCTCACCACCACACACGTAGAGATCCTTTGTTGTCACCCACCACAGTGCTGGTGGCGTTTCTAAGAACTAGAATCACTGCTGGCTCCACATTTTACAATCAGTGGCCACACAATTCCATCATCCAGTTGCTCCCTGAGGGTGGTGCCAGGCTGAGGTTGTAGAAAGGAGGGGGATAATACAAGCATGTTTCCCATCCCCACAACCCCAAGTGGTGTTAAGTCTAAGAGGAACGTGCAAAAAGGATGCAGATGAACAAGGAAGAGAGGCATCATATATAATTGCCTGTGAAGTAATCATATCTTACACACATCAGAGGTAGTCATCTAGCAAATAGCTTTTAAGCCCTAGCTTTTGCTACAATATATCCCGAGTCTTCCTTCTCCCCATGGCCTAGACCCCATCCTGACGGAATGAGGCACTATTATCCAGATTAAGGACATGAGGGAGGGACCCTGATGCATCCACCTTCTCTTTAGTGGAGGGCTAATTGCCTTCATCACATCACATACCAGGAACTGTCACAGCTTGCTGGCTGAGAGCATGAGTTCCTACGGGCTGAAGCCTGGATTCACATCCTGCCCCTGTCCCTTATAAATTATGTGACAGGAGCACCTTACATAGGGGCTCAGGGTCTGAGCTCCTCCACGGGTCCTCAGAGGGGAAATCAGTCTCTCTTGTATGAGATCATCCCTGTAAAAGGCTCAGAGTGGTGCCTGCCTGCGGCAACCCCCCATCAGTGCTCACGGTCATTGCTGTGCTACTCAGAAATCTACGTATAACCTTGAATATCTTTGCCTGAACTTCAAGTTCGCCATCAGTTCACCCTCACGCCCAGCCTTATTTCTCAGTATCGGCTCTTCATTGTGCCAGACCCATCTCCCCTGCTTCGCCTGGACTCCTTGTTTTTCGCATGCTTGCCTTTTCCTCATTCCTCTTACTTAGTGTATCGACTCAACCCTAGAGTTTCTTCTTCATTCATTTGGTCCTTCCAAATCAAACCCAAACCCTGCAGAAGCTCTGTCCACTTCCTGCGTGGCTCCTCCCACTCCATCCCACCTCTCCCTTCTCCGCAGGCTTGGGGAGCTTATCTCCTGGCACACACATGAGTGCTGTTGATTGGAAGACAGCCATACATTTTCTTGCCTCTTTCAAGGACCTTCTGAGAAAGAACATTGGTCCTGCAATTGTCAACTTTCACTGAGCCTTTATCTCCATTCTTGTTTTCCCAGGTGCAGCCTGGCCTTGGAAAAAGCCCTTCTTAGCCCAAGGGAGGAGGGCAGGGTTTCATTCATTCATTCAACAAATATTTATAGAGCACAAATGAAATGCTTGGTATAGAACCAGGCATATATCATTCCTTCCCCACAGGAGCTCACAGCTTATGGAGTTGACGCTGAAATATACATTCATTTATAATGCAGCCCTGTGGGCAAGAGGAAGTTGCAGCCTGGCTTATCAAGATGAATACAGCTTTGGATGCAGCCTCAGTGGGGTTTGAATACTGGCTTCAAACTGGTGTATGACCTTGGGCAGGTTGGTTAACCTCTTAGAGACTCAATTTCCTCATCTATAAAATGGAGCGATAACCCACACTTCCCAGAGTTCATATTTTCTATTTTCCTTTGCTTTCTATCGGTCTTGGGCTTCAGCTCTGCTGGTTAGCCCTGGGGTGGGTGGGTGAGGTGGAAAAGCAAGTTCCTTAAACTTGACAATGATAGTGTCTGTTTCTTCCTGTGCTGGGATGGATGATCAGTTTGTCAGGGTCTCTAATCTCGATCTCATTTCAAAGTGGTGCAGTGTTTCTAATTCTGCAGTGATTTTTGTCTCCCCAAAATGTTTGACAATATCTGCAGGCATTTTTGAATATCATGGGAGCAGTGGGGAACTACCGGCATTTAGTGGGTAGAAGTCAGTGAAACTGCTAATTATCCCAAAATGAACATAACAGACTCCTTCAACAAAAAAATTATTAAGCCTGGGGGCACCTGGGTGGTTCAGTCGGTTAAGCGTCCAACTCTTGAATTCGGCTCAGGTCATGATCTCAGGGTCGTAAGATCGAGCCCCTCATGGGGCTCCTTGCTCAGCAGGGAGTCTGCTTGAGATTCTCTCTCTCCAGCTCCCTCTATCCCTCCCCCCCCACCCCCAGTCATGCACTCTCTTAATAAATAAAATCTTAAAAAAATTATTAGACCTAGATGGCAATATTACTGCGTATCAACTCTGGCCAAGTAGAAAGAGTACAATAGGTCATGACAAAGGATGCACTTGCTGATTCTGGGGCTGCAGGGACAGTGCAGCTTTACTCAACCTTAACCCTAACCCCAGCCCAACTTTAACCGGAACCCTAACTCTAATGCCAAACTCAATCCAAATGCTAACACTAACACTACACTCAAACATAACCCTAAAAATTCCCAAAGCTAACCCCAATCCCAACGCTAACCCAAACCCTAAACTTAATGCCAACACCAACCCCAACAGCAACCCTAATCCTAACTCCAACCCCATTCTAACCCTAATCCCAACCCTCACCCAGTCCTAACCCTAAACTTCTAAGGTCACCACTAACCCCAACCCCAACCTGAACCCTAACTCTAACCCCAACCCTAACTGGCTGGGCCTGCTCCTCTTTGAGCTTTCCATCCTGGCCCTCACTGGCTCCGAGGACCTGTCTGAATTTCAACTTTGACCTCCAGTTCACCTCTGTCATAGAGTTGACTCATCCCTTAGCACCTCAGCTCATTGGCAGGTGCATACCCTCTACTCCCCAACCTCACACAGGAACCGAGGGAGGTGCAGAAGCACTGACTCAGGGCCCTTCTCTGTCTAGCTTTGCTGGGCTGCCATTTTTGCTGTGCGGTGCCTGGGCCGCACTGACACCATGACACCAGTGATGGGGGTCACTTCCTGGAGCTCCCCATGAAGAGTGGAGTAATAAAGCCTTCCAGCCCAGCTCACCCCCAGTCTTTCTACAGCCCACTTCCACCCGATGCCAGGATTTCTGTCCAGAGTGGGAGGAAGGGCAGGACCAATGGGTCTGACTATTTGCTCCCTAGGCTTCTGTTCCATCGACTTTCTTTCAGAACTAGAAGCCCTTTTTTTCACTTCCCCATCTTGTCTGGCACATCAACATCCCTGGGCTGTATTCTTGTTTTTCCTGGATGGCATTTCCTCTCCCTCTTTCCTGGAGCCATGGAATGTCTGCAGGGAATGTGATGTGGGAGTGGAATAAAAAAAACACACCATTAATATTTTCAAAATATTATTCTTGTTATATAGCATAGGTGGCATATATTCTTCTAGACCTTCTAGGATAGGCCTAGACCACCATGTACCCTCCACCCTCCAAGAGTGTTAGCTTTCCCCTGGCTATGGGGACAGAGCACAGGAAGTGATAGGACAGTGGCTTCTCAACACATGTCTGGTAATGAATCATTCCTGGATTTCTCCTGGAAACTCATTCTTCACTTCCCTGAGTTAGGAAGGTGCCCTCTAACAAAGTCACCTGCCTCGATCCTAGACTTTGAGCAGGAGTAGGGCACGTCAACACCTGCGCACTGTTTGCCTGGTTTATCTTGTTTTCTATGGGAGAAGTTGCAGCTTTTCACTCTTAATAGTTTCGACTGCAGTCACCTCATGACAGGGGTTGAGACTTTGACCCTGAGCTTTATTTAATAACCGTGCTCTATTTTGTACATGCCAACATATCTTTGGGAAATGTGTTCCAAGAAATCAACTGTACGAATCTTACTGTGGACTCCTGAAATCTTAAAATAAGAAAAGATATAAAAATATATATGTAATATAATAATAATATGTATCTTAAGAAAACACTTTCATTACATTATAATTTCTGATCTCAGTAATTATGATTTGGCAAATATATTTTTCATTATACAAGCGGCAAAATGCAGTTAAATGGCATCAAGTATAAAGGAAAAATAATGCTTTCCTTCAATAAATCATTTAAGGAAAAACTTTAGGAGTTTGCATTCTTTTAACGGTTTTTATAATTTAAAACCCTTGCTTATATTACTTTATCTTTATGAAGGTGATTTAAAAAAGCATAACTGTGCATTTTTATAAATTATCATTTTATGAACATCAGAAATACAAACTTGCAAACTTGTGTTCATGTTTATATGTCAACATCCTTAAGGGCCAGCAGATGTTCTGTGATCAATAATGCACAATTTATATACATTATCCTGAAGTGTCCTTGGCAATATCCAAATTATGGCTGAATATGAATAATGATAATCAACAAGAAGGGTAGCATCAATATGGCCATTGTGGCAAGTTTTATTTCAGCAGGGGAAGTAAAGTAGCTGTTGATTTGAATTAAGTTTGGTAAGCCCAAACAGGATTTTAAATAGACTAGTGACTCCAGTTGGGAGTTTTATGGTGCTCAAATTAACCTTGGCGTTCCTAGGGACATACAGTTGCTAACAATCTTGCATTATTTTGCAGAAAGTTTGCTCCTTAAGTAAATTTAGACCCAATAAAATGTCTGAAATATATTGTTTGCATTTGCAGTTAGTGAACAAAATATACCAGACTTTTTTTTTTTTCTGATGCCTCGTAATCTCAACCAAGAATAGAGATGAATGTAATGTATTAAATATCTCGAACTGGGGCTACCGTTTCATCTTAGGGCAATGGTTCCCAGCCCTGATTGGTATTAGAATCACCTGGAGAACGTAAAACAAAACAAAACAGCACCAAAAACCCACCAGACCAATTGAATAATCTCTCTGGGGATGGGTCCTGGGCATCAGTATTTTAAAGTTTATATACAAGGTATTCTTTTGCAGGGGGGACAGAGGAGAGGGAGAGAGAGAATCTTAAGCAGCCTCTGAGCTGGGCAGACGCAGGGCTCGATCTCAACACCCTGAGATCGCGACCTGAGCCGAAAATCAAGAGTCAGACGCTTGATCGACTGCACCACCCGGGCACCTCTACACAAGGTATTTTTAATGTGCGTCTCGGTATAAGAACTTCTGCCCCATGTGACCTATCTCTGACAAATAATCTTGTTAAGGAAAGCTTTAAGTATTGCAACTAGTTTGCAATCAAATTACCTTCTATTACAGTTTTATTTTAGCTAACATACAAGTAGTGTTTTTAAAAAATTAATGTGTGTAAGATCAAAATGAGGGTGTGACTTAGTTTTCCCTGTGTGTCCAGAGCATTCACAAAAACAGGTGAATCTGATTATGGTCTTCTGGAAATATCGGGGTTAATGAATCCATCGAAATGATAAGGATCTGTGCTCCTAGTGGGATTTTTCTTCTTTTGCTCCTTGTGAGGGTAGAGTGATTTCTGAGGGGCTCCTTGACAGTTTAAAGAATTCTCTATCACGCATCTAAAGAATCAGGTTTGATCTCAGTCCTGCTGCTTCCTGGTCTTGACCCAGGGTTGTGGTCTGTAGACCCCTAGCATTGCTTGAGGATAGGTTAGAAATGTAGTCTCGGGCCCCATCTAGACCCACCAAATCTGACTTGTACATTGTGACAGGGTCCCCAGGGGATTCTGGGCACATCTAAAGCAAGTCAGTGGATTCCTTTGAGCCTTACTCCCGTGTCTTTGAAGTGGAAGATCCTACTATCTCCTCTACTTTCCCACAGGGTATTTGGACCAAATGCATGATATGTAAACATTTTTCATAAAGAGTTTTTTTATTGTGGAAAATTACGCATAACATAAAATTGACCATTTTAAGCATTTCTAAGTGTACAGTACAAGGGCATTAAGAACATTTATATTGTTATGCAACCGTCACCACCATCCATCTCTAGAACTCTTCATCCTCCCAAACTGAAACTCTGTGCCCTTTAGACGGTAACTCCCTGTTCTCTCCTCTCCCCAGCCCCTGGCAACCACCATCCTATTTTCTGTCTCTCTGAGTCTGACTACTTTAGATACCTCACATAAGTAGAATCATACAATATTTATCCTTTTGTGACTGGCTTATGTCACTTAGCATGATGCCCTCAGCGTTCATCCATGTTGTAGCACGTGCAAGAATTTCATTCCTTTCTAAGGCTGAATACTATTTCATTGTATGGATATGCCACATTTTGCTTATTCATTCATCTGTTGGCAGATGGTTCAGTTCTATCTTTCGCTATTGTGAATAATGCTGCTATGAACATGGGTGTACAAATATCTTTTTGAGCCCCTGCTTTCAATTTTTGGGGGAATAACTGGATCACATGGTAATTCTGTGTGTAATCTTCAGGGGGACCTGCCATATTGTTTTCCACAGCAACAGCACCATCTTATATTCCCACCAGCACTACCCAAGGATTTCAGTTTCTCCACATTTTCTCCATAGTTATATGCAGGATTTATTAGCTCTTCTTTTTCTTTTTAATATAGTAGCCATCCTAATGAGTGTGAAGTGGTATCTTATTATGGGCTTGACTTGCATTGCCCAATTGCTAGTGATGGTAAGTATCTTTTTACAGTACTTCTTGGCTACAGAGTATTTTATACCACATACACTACTGCAATTTTGAGATTATTATATTGAGTTTTGAACATACTGACTACTTTGTTCACGAAATGTTACAGATTTCCTTTATCTATTTTTAGGAGTAATTTAGACACATTTTCTTCTGGAGACTGAGTGAGCTGTAAACACTGTCTGAGAGTTGAATCATACAGCCCGAAATACCTTCATGTTTGGCTTAATTTCTTCATCCATAAAGTGGAGGAAATAATCCTACCTTGCAGAGTTGTTTTGAGAATTAAGTGAGGTAATATATGGAATATGCTTTGTGAGTCAACAAGAGGCATTATTTGCTCTTCCTATACACAGTGGGCAGATCGTTACACCTTTGTCTGAAGAAGAGGAGGGACCCTCTTGGGTTTGGGGGATGCGGAATGCCCAAGGTGACTATGGCAAAGGAAGGAGGAGGGAGGATACGTTGAGGCCACCAAGCCAGCGATGAGCTGTGTGCGGCATGCTTGGTGGATTTGTTCGTAGGAGTGGGAAGCAGGGGGAGATAAGGCTGGGAGGGTGGGGGGGCGGCCAGGCAGCAGGGGTGTGGAGGGTAAATCCACCAAGAAGTGTGGGCTTTTGAAGGCAATGGGGAACCCCTGAAGGTTCTGCTTTGGGAGGGACACAATCAAAGCTGTCCTGTGTTTATTGTTCTTCCCAGGCAGGTATGACCCTCAAACCGTAATAGCAGCACCCCACAGCTGAGGCTTTGATCTTGACTATTACCGCTGTTTACCTTTTGGGGAGTACCCTGGATATTTACAAAGTGCCATGTAGTCAGTTTCATTAGTTGAGAGATAAGATTAATTCGATTTTTGAGGCAAGCAGAGGACTGGATTTGGCTTTGAAAATCACAGGCACTAAAGGAAGCTCTGCAGGAGGCTCGAGGACTGGTTCTCTCTACAAATCTGAGGCGTGACCTCCTCCGTGATATTATTAGTATGCAGAACACCATACCAAGAGTTTCCCAAAAGGGATAAACCTGCCTTCAAGAAGACTACAATCTTATCCACCAGGGGTGGGAATGCTGTATTAATACAGAATGGAGTATTTTCAAATACATACTGCCTAGTGCTTATGGCAAATGCTGGGTTGGGAGGGAAGGAAGTGGTCTGAAAGAGGCCCATCGTTTTTCTACTACATTTTAGTAGAATTGGCAAAGAATGGCAGTGTTTACAGCAAGCTGTCCAACTTTCTTCTATTTTTAGTGAAAATAATACAAAAATTGCTGATGAATTTCTGCCACTTTAAGTACAACCATATCAAACTTAGATGGGAGAGCAATAAATATGTAAAATATTCATGATTGAGCAGACTAATCATTTAAAGTGAAAGGTTTTGTCTTAAGGAAAGGCTCTTATTGGCTCTGGGTAAATAAAAGCGTCATTTGATTTCTAAGTATATGTTTGAATTTATAAATTGTACTTTTCTTACCAAGAAACCTAGTTCAGCTTACATTTTATATAATATGACTCTACAATTAAGGTGCTAGAAATGGTTATAGTAACTAAATGAATGATTTAAAAGTGCCAATGGGACAATGAATTTTGCTAACTTTTCTTCACTGCCATGGAGAACTCTGGTCTTCAGTCTTATAGGATATCCCACGAACAGTTATGTGCATGCCAAAGGATGGCCACTGGAGTGATTAATTCAAGGATCAATTCTGTAAAAAGCATACTTTGTGTATGAGACCTACACAGTAGTAGATATCACTCAGGGTTCAGTTAGTAAAGCAGAAACCACCTTCGGTATTTCAAATAGGCAAGGATTCAACAGAAGGAATTTGATGCTTGTAAAAAGAAATTGAAAAGTCTGAGGTTGCAAATGAGGTCAGAGGAGGCACCTGCTAGCTTTCAGGTTCGCCACTGCTGTCTCATTACAAGAAGTTGCTGTTACCGCCCATATCAGGAAAATTACAGGAAACTGCTGCCCATGGTCACAGCTGGTCACAACCGTCCTGCAGGGCCCAGGCTGGTAACTAGAAAGGGAAAACTTAGAAGTTGCTGGGAAACATCACATTTGCTAAAGCCTGAGCTTCCAAATCTCACCCAAGGTCGTATATATCATTGTCACAATTGATTTCTTACCAAGAACCATGAAAGCAATGGAGTCTGGGACATGTAATTACCAGCCTTCCAGTCCTGGAATATATGGATGAATGTTGAAAGGGGTGGGAGTGAATGCTGGTTGCCAGAAAATAATTGCCAAAAGAAGTAGGGAATGTCATTCCCGTTTTATAAATGAGGAAACTGAGGCATGGAAGTCAGTACATTGCCCAAAGACTCAAAACTCTGGTTTCAGAACTAGAAGTTTTTAGCAGTTACACTGGGAAGTATCTATCACATGGCATATAGCTCCAAAACTTAATTTGCTTGCTTGGCTTTAACCCTCATCGGCTCACATTCTTTTAGGCTATATAATTCAAAACAGACCGTTACAAAAGGATTATTTTGGCAACTTATTTGGTGGTATTTCCAAATTTGCTAACCTTTTCAACTCCTTCCAGAAAATGTGATCTGGGTAGCTCTTGCAATCATGGTAAGTTCCCTAGATACAAAATCTTAGTTTGGTGATATTTTAGGGAGTGGGTGAAGAATTATTTGTGCTACGACTCCTAAGTCCATGCTTAAGGTCAGATTACGGCACAGAGAGTATCTATGAAATCTCTAAAACACGTCCAATTTTCCTTATTCTTTGAGTTCCTTATTGACCTTGGCTTAGGATGAAGTTATAAGCAAAGGAACAAAATTGACATTTACTGAATATGACCCCCCCAAAACAAAAGCCTAAGTAGAAAGAATGTATATTCAGAGTAATTCTCGTATTCACTCATTACCAAACATTAATTACTATGTACCTTGCTGGATTCATTTATTCACTCAACACATACTCACTGTGCTATGGTTATTCTCCATTTGTTCACCCCACCCCTTCCTCTCCACGTTCACAGAGATCCATTCTCCTCCCTTCTCTGCTCTGCTCTGTTCGGTCCCCAGGAAGCTGACTCCTGCATGACCAGGGCCCCCTGCTTGCTGGCTTCCATTTGGGTTTGGTCGATGGAAGGAACCAGAAGTCAACCAAAGGGCCAGAGAAGGGAGATGGGGCAGTGTTTCCTCTCTGTTTTCTTCCCGCGTGCACCTCATTTCTGACCATGGACGTGTGCTTCCAAGACTACAGCTGGTGTTGGGTGGCCGACTGCCCGACAGTTCCCACCGTCACTGGGTTCCAGTGAGGCAATTTTCTCCCCCTGTCCCTTCAGCCCTAGCATGACAATGGCTTCCCACTCTTGTGGGTCCCTGGGTGCCTCACGAGGGTGTTTATTCCAGTAATCCTGCCCTCACTTTTGTAAAGAGTCCCTTCATTAAATTGTCTTTATTTAAACCATCAAGGTTATCAGCTGCTGACTCTCCTATGAGACCACCAGAATCACCTGTTGATCAAACAAAGCTGAGTCTGTTATCTACTATGATGAGGAAAAGCATCACCTTAGTGAGGGGTTAGTAGTATCTCAGGAGACTATTCATAGAGTCCTGGGTCTGAGTTCAGTGGTTTAAGGTGGGTCTTTAAATTCTGGAATCCATTTAGAATTGGGCACAGCGTGTGATAAGGTTGCTTAGGATCAGTGGATATGACAGACAGGAGAGTTTCAAAATGAGACTCGATGAATAAATGGTTATTTGAGAGGCGAGCAGATTTGCCCAGTCGAGGGGCCTACTGTCCTGAGAGGAGGGCTATTCGCCCAGATAAACAACCTTTTGTCCTAAGAGGACAGCTGGCCAAGAGTCTATTGTTCAGATAAATGAGTATTATTGGAAGATCTTGTTGGTTTAAGACCTTATCTTTATGGGCCATAATTCCCCCCAACGAACAATAAAGTCATGTTGATACAAAAGCCTAATCGTGAAGCCATGGGGCTTTCAGGCATCTGCCCGGCCATGTCATGCACACTGTGGTCATCCTTCAGCCCAAGCTGGAGGGCAGACTCTTGCCTTCCGGGGGCACCCTCAGTCCAGATCTCTAGCACCTCTTGAGTTCTGATTGTGCACCAGGTTTCTGGGGGTGGTTATTTCAACCTGTACAGAGGCCAGGTTTTCTCATTCTTATTGCTGGGGGATCATCTCTTAGCTCATTTGATGAGACAGTGGCTGCAGAACAGCAGTAAAGTTTCTGGAGATCAGACATGTAAACATGGCAACACAGACAAACACGAGAAGAAGGGTTATATTCAGAGTTTGTAGGATACTTCTGTGCCAGGAGCCAAGAGTACCCAAATTAAACCAGGGCAACAGACTGTCCCTTGTCTGAAGAGTCCTCACAACCAGGTATGGGGTTATTAGCCAAATCACCTCATTTTATGTTTTTGTTTTATTTTGTTTTGTTTGCTTTCTGGATCTTTTTTTAGTAAGAGCAGAGATCCCAGAGAATTCTGTGGGGATGTAAGGACAACATTCTTCCACTAATATAGCCCCTATTCCGCCTCGAGAGGCCAATAGCATATCTAAAGTAGCTCTGCTTGGCAGATGTTGGGAGACAAGCCGTTTGGAGTGAAATGTTTTGCCGGCTTAAGTGGGAAACAGAAGGGGTTTCTCATGGTTGTATGTTTACCTTGAACTCACCTTGGTCAAGTCATTTATCACAATGTCCTCTGATTTTTCCCATTTTTAAGATGAGGGAGGTCGGATTTTTTTTTTTTTTTTTTTTAGTGTTTTTCAAACTGGGTTGTGATCTATTGATGGGTAGTGAAATCAATAAGGTGGGTCACAACCAATTTAAAAAAATGAAATAGAATAGAATATAAATATCACATGGCCTCACACCGTAAGGGTAAGTATTCTCTTGTGAAAGTATTTATGGTAGACCAGGAGAAACAAGTTTACAAAACACTGGATTAGATCGTCTTTAAGGGCCATTCATGTGATTCTCCAATTCCCATAATGAATGTGTTTCACATGCTCCTTGCACAGTATAAACTTCTACATGTTTCTGAACAATGCTCTGCATGTAAGTAGAAAAGAGAAATACTCCTGGGATTTGGAAGGTCCAGGTTGTGAGGAATTGAAATGCCTCAGCAGACGGACTCTTCTAGATATTCACCAGACGTCTATTTTTAAATGTTTGGTGTGATTAAAACCAACCATTATGAACACGAGCAATTTTATTTTTTTTTAAATTTCCAAGTTTTAAACATGTTTACTTTCTTTTGAATTCTCTTCCCATTATTGTTCATGTGTATTTATATATCTTGCCTGGTTGTTAAAAAGAACACATATTTATGTTCAGGGTCACAACACTTTCTTTTTCTGAAGATTTTATTGGTTTATTTGAAAGGGAGATTTTATTGGTTTATTTGAACGAGCACAAGGGGGAGGGTCAGAGGAGAGGGAGAAGCAGACTCCCCGCTGAGCAGGGAGCCCAAGGTGGGGCTCTCGATCCCAGGACCTGAGCCAAAGGCAGCCACTTAACTGACTGAGCCACCCAGGTGCCCCCCTCACAACACTTTCTTATAAAGATTTCTACTTAGTGAAAAGTGACCCAGTTTAGAGTTGTTGCAGCTAGGGAGTATTCAGTTGTGTTCGTATGTAAACAGCGTGACTTGAAACAAAATGGTCTATGCCATCTGGAAGTTTTACTCTGACCCTCTCTTGACAAATAGTTGGGTGTGTTTCTTGATCAAACACTATGCTAACTTTAAAAGTGGGCAATTTTTGATGCTGGCTGAGTCAAATGTTTAGAAGGACAGGGATTGTCCATCCCCCTGCTAGAACCCTGTTAAATGAATGGTTCTTATCAGTAAAGCCGAGTGTGAAGCTGGAACCCCGGCAGGGTCAGGGCAGGGAGGAATGCTCAGATGTGGGCTGTGGCCAGCACACCTGGATCTGGAGGGAAGAAGACCCTAGATGCACAGAGGGTCAGAGCCAGATATATCTTGAGTATCTCAGGGGCACCTGAGTGGCTCAGTCAGTTAAGTGTCTGCCTTCAGCTCAGGTCATGATCCCAGGGTCCTGGGATTGAGCCCCACATCGGGCTCCCTGCTCAGCGGGGAGCCTGCTTCTCCCTCTCCCATGCCCCCTGCTTTTGTTCCCTCTCTCGTTGTGTCTCTCTCTGTCAAATAAATAAATAAAATCTTAAAAAAATATCTTGAGTATCTCCTAATTGAACCCAACCCCCATTTACATATAGGAAACGGGCTCAGATGGTGACTTTGCCTGTTTATATAATGTAGGTAACAAAACTTGGATCTTCTGACTGACTACACCATCTTAGCTGCTTCAGAAGTTTCAGGATATGATGATCCTCCAGACACCAGAAATGCACAAGACACAAGAGAATACAAAACTTTCTGGTATGCAATCCAGAAAGTTCAGGCATAAGTCGGAGAGTGGGCCATTTTTCATGGTCAAAGTGGCAGAGGAGGTTGGGAATACAGAGATCCACCCAGAAAGGAAGGCAACCACCAGCAAGCTCAGTGCTTGGGCAAAGAGTTTTGGGACTGGATGCTCCCCCTATGCTGACAGGAGCTGGGGTCAAGGCATGAACACCCTCCAAATCTGCAGGGAAGCTGAGAGGCCAAGGAAGAAAAGGTGAATCCTTCTTCTGAGTCTCTGACTCAGAGACTAAAGCAAATGGACTCTTCTGCTACATGGTCTCTGACTCAGAGACTAAAGCAAAGAAATTTCCAGGTGGGGAGCAGGGAGCAAATTTCTTCTATCATATAGGCTTGCTAGGTAAAATACAGGACACCCATTAAGTTTGAATTTCAGATAGACCACAAATAAATTTTTAGCATAAGTATGTCTTATGCAATATTGTCCAGTATTATATATTACATATATATTAGAAAATAACAAAAAATTATTTGTGGTTTGTCTGAAATTCAAACTTAAATGGTCGTCTTGTGTTTTTATTTCCTAAATCTTGCAACTCTACTATCCCAGCCGGACCAGTAAGAAATATGGTTATTCTCTGGGGTGATATTCTCAGGTGTTTTGGAGCCATGTAGCTCTCTCTGGCACCCTGACACCCTACATGTTTGCGAACAAGAAACCTACAAACCATTGCCGGAGCTTCACCTTCTCAGCCGAATAAATAGGTTGCAGTTTTACAAAGGACTCAATTATTAACATGATCTCGAGCCTGAGTTCTCAGACTTCTTATCCACCTCTGTAAGTTTCCAGAAGAGTGAAAGTTCACTAAATGGTTACAGAGCCAGGGCATGGGGAAAAATTGTTCCCAGTGTGGAAAGGCCAGGGGGTGATCAAAGCCTTGCAGGACAAGCACTTCCGGCCTCCAGCAATGAGCAGCTGCGGTACCAGCTCAAGACAGAGAGCTGGCTGGCAGTTTGTTGGCACTCCGCTCGATTGATGTAAAAACACACATTTTAAAAAGGAGAGATAGTAGTTTGCTCCAAGATATTTCTATGCTCTATTAAGTTAGTTCTAATTATTTTAAGGAAAACTGATATGGAACAATCCGAACTTGGAAAGTAAGCACAAGAGTTACTACTCCTATAGGAAATCCTGCAGCAGAATGCCTCTTTCAGCATGGTTTGTGGTGGTAAAAAAAAAAAAAAAGACAAGGGAAAAACAGAATGTCCATCTAAAGGGGCATGGTTGAGCACATCATTATGTATTTACATGTGGAATATTTGGTAACTCTGGCTGTTATCAAGCATAATTAGCTAGCACCATGAGCACTTAAGTGGGGGATTACTGTGCTAATAATTAAGTGGAAAAAAAAGAAAGGATAATGTGTACACTAGAATTTGTTTTAATAAGAAGGGTGAATACAAGAACTAAAGTTCTGCCACCCCTCAGTAAATGTAGGGGTGTATTTGTATATATTTTTATGAGCGGAGCAGGGGAAGATCCACATCGGATGGTCAGTATCTATTACCTGGGGTGAAATGGGATTGGCAGAAAGATTTTTTGCTTTCTGTTTGTACCTCTCTGGGTTCTCTGACTTACTGCAACAAGTGTGTATTACTTATGAAAATAAGAAAACAAATTAATGTCAAATAAAACATAAAAAATTATGTGACATGTAGATAAAAAAGGCTTCACCAAAGGGCTTCTTTAAATAGTAGACTCCCTACCAAACTCTGTCCTCGATTCAATGAACATATTTAAAATGTATTTCAATTCACAAAATTTTAGCTGACAATTTTTCTAGGAATGTACTTTACACTGTGGTATACTTATACCATTTATCCAAAGGAGCTAATCAGAAGAAGGGTTTAGAAAATGCTAGGTATTATGAGAAAATTGAGATGAGTTAATGGTAACAAACAGCTTTATCCGGAATAGAAAAGCTCGGACTCAATTATTTGTGAGGTTTGTATCTTTCTTGCAATGAAAAAACAGTACATGTTTGTATATATTTGTAAAGCCTTATTTTTAAAGATGTGTCCATTTTCTGCTTGTGTCATTCATCTAGCATCCAAAGCCCTGATTTTTGAGGTCCCCATTCTCAATACTGAGCATTGTACCAATCTGGTATTTTATAGAGTAACCCGTCACCAAGTCTGTGCTCTAGAGAGTTTTATGTATTTAGATCCAAGAACAGATAAGTATTAGGTGCTTTTTTATGTCTTTGTATATTTTATATATTTATATTAAAAAGGTATATATATTTCCTTTGTGTTTCCTACAACCACCATAGATTTTTTTTGGAATGGGGTATGTAAATTAAAATAAATACGAAATGTGTAACGATGTTGTTCATGGGGAGAGGGCAGATGTCAAATATGGTTGATAGGTAAATAGAATGAGGATCAATCACCTTTGTATTTCCCTCAATTTCCAGCTGAACTGAAGTATTGAATTGGTTTCCATCTACTGGTGATTGCGGGGAGAAGGCTTTTTGCTTTGAACTCACGGTAGATCACTAAATTTGTCCATAAAATTGCAAGGAGGGGATGTTAATACCAAAAGCAAAAATTATTGTGAAGAAGATGAGATAAAATGCATGAAGTGTTCTGAGGTCCTTGGAACTGGCTGGATCAGTCCATGGAATACCGTTGTTAATTTGCTGCCCTGTTGGCTCACAAACCAAATCAAAACAAAATAAAGCACCCACAGGTACATATTTAACAATATTCTATTTTGCATTAAGTAAAGATATTTTTCAGTTATGTGAGATTTATTGTTTAAGACACATAAAGACTCTGGGCTGCCCCCAGATTAAATGCTTACGGCTTTAAGAATGAACTCAATGCACTGTAGCCCTTTAAACAGTGCAGAGCAGAGTATCCCGTGTCTTGCTTTCCTCTAACATATGAGGGACTTGACCCAACCTGTTCCATATGCCAGGATGTCGCTTGTCCTTTTAGCCTGAGGGCTTTTCCTTAGCGTCCTAGAGCTCCTGCCACTGGACCACTTATGATCCGTGGGAATTCTCAACATTTTGAAGCCATAGGGGGAAACATTATTCTTTTGACTGGAACTTTCAGGGTAGATTGAAATGTATGCAAGTTTTTAAATGCACTTTCCACATCTGAAACCATTTTATGGACACAAGAGGATAATACTGGAATGTACATAATTTGGTTTCCTCATAAAGTTTGGTATTTTTGAAACTGAAAGAACTGAAAATGTTTTTGTGAGAAATGTGAGCTTTTCTTTAAATCACAAAGTCCAAGAAAACATTTGATTTATTCAATTATTCCATTTTTGCAAAAAAAAAAAAATTACCTCAGGACTTCTTTTCTCTGTGAGAAGTGAAAGAGTTCCAGCAAAGACAGACCTCCTTCAGGAGGAGGTGTGCCTGGGGTTGTTATGTCCATATGAAACAAGCCCCACCTTCCTGTGGCCATATCTGCTCCGAAGCTCTAGTCACTGTTCCCTATTCTGTCTTGTACCCTTTAGGGTCGAAGGGTTTGGTGGTAAATCCATTATCAAAACCACCTTACTATTAGTCCAATAGCATGCATGTGCACACACATGAAGTCCAAAAGAAAGAACAAAACAGCTCTGTATGTCACTTCATGTGGATTACAACACATAAGGATCTACAAGGCAGAAATTTGAGAGGGTCTGCTTTTCTCTGTTCAGTTCACATGAGCTCCTCAATTGCTCTGGTGTAGAGCTGCCAAATACCATAAAGGACACTGAGTTACATTTGGATTTCACATAAATGAATGCAGGCAATATTTGGGACATATACTAATTTAGTATTGTATGCATTCATCGTTTATCTGAAATTCAAATGTACGTGGGTGCTTTGTATTTGTATTTGCAAAATCTGGCAACCCTAGTCTGGGGCCTTCATTCTGGACTTTTGAGGCCACTCCTCATTGCTTCATTCACTCACTCACTCACTCACTCACTCATTCAACAAACACTTCTGGGGCATTTACTGTGTGCCAGGCTCTGTGCTAAGCCCCACAGAGACAGCCCCAGACAAGATAGGCACTGTTCTTGCACTTATCTAGAACTTTCAGTCTTGTTGGAAAAACAGACAAAAAAATAGGTATTCAAAAAGAAAGAAAGAAAGAAAAAGAAAGAAAGAGAAAGAAAGAAAGAAAGAAAGAAAGAAAGAAAGAAAGAAAGAAAGAAAAGAAAAGAAAAGAAAGAAAGGAAGAAAGAAAGAAAGAAAGACTCAGCAAGGCAAGCTCAGGTGGTGATGACGGCACAAATATTGAAGAAGAGCGAGGCCGGTGGTCAGAGAAGGAGCACTGACGGAGCTGAGGCTTGAAGGATGAGGAAGAGAGAGCCATGGCAGGTGCTGAAGGGAGAGTGTTCCAGGCAGGGGGCATGAGTAAGTGGGAAAGCTTTGAGGCAAGAATGGGCCTGGATGTGCAAAGAACAGAAAGAAGGCTGATGTGGCTGAATGGGCGAGCGAGGAATCAAGTGGTAATGGATAAGGTCGGGGAGGAGCTCAGGGCCATTGCTGGAGCTGGGGAAATCTGATTTATGGTTGTTCTTTTTTTTTTTTCATTTTCTTTTTCTTTTATTTATTTATTTTTTATAGATGGAGGGGTGGGGGAAGGGCAGAGGGAGAGAAGAGAGAATCTTAAGTAGGACTCACAACCCTGAGATCGTGATCTGAGCCGAACTCCAGGCAGATGCTTAACCGACTGAGCCACCCAGGTGCCCCTGATTTATGGTTTTAAAAGATCACTCTGGCTGCTCCAGGGAGAATGTATTTTAAGGAGGAAAGAATGGAGGCTCAGAGGTCATTTAGGAGGCTGTGCCCCTCCTGGATGATGATGGTGCACCGGGTGAGGGGGGAGGAGGGGCCTGATGGATCTGGAACATGTTGGAGAGCCGTGCTGGGGTGAGGCACACAGAGGAGCCAGATGATTTCCTTCAGCTTCTCAAAGAGAAAACCCTTTCTCTCTTTCCCCCCTCCCCTTTATTCTTTCCATTCTCCCTTATACACTGGCTGTGTCCCTGCCCTCCTCAATCTTCCAGATCCTGCTCTTCCCTGGTGTGCAGGACAGGTTTTCAGAGAGTTCTAGACCTGTTTTGTTGCTGCTTGGGGCTGGGGAGGGAGTGGTGTGGGATTCTAAGGGCAGGGAGGGGAGGGAGGAAAGAGTCCTCCCCCACAGCCTGCCTTCTTCTTGACTCGTCTTTTGGATGTTATTCTAAATGTATTGGGTCTTCCTTTTCTTCCACTATTCTAACTTCAATCTATCATGCCAGGCTCCAGGAATGGACAAAAGATGCAAACTTGTCCTGTTTTGTAATTCTCCAAGAAGAGCTATATTTGAAGTAAAAATTTCAGACAAGAGTGAGAAAAGGGTCAGCAGATGGCCCTTGGCCCTTGAATTTTAGGCTTGTGGTAGTTCTGTTTGGATTCACGATTCCAACCAAGATGTTTCTTTGTCATTGCCAAGGTTAGGAGGAACAGTAAACGGAAAAATGGTAACTAAATCTGCTCAAGGAAATAATGCATGTTGGAAGGAAGGAAGCAAGGAAGGAAGGAGGAAGAAAGGAGAGAGGGAGAGGAAGGGAAAAAGAGAGTAACAGCAAGCTTCCCCAGAATAACACATGAACAAGAATTTGCTGCTTTAGCAATGCCCACAACAGCCCAACTGTGGAAAGAGCCAAGGTGTCCACCGACAGATGAATGGATAAAGAAGAAGTGGTATATATACACCATGGAATATTATGCAGCCATCAAAAGGAATGAGATCTTGCCATTTGCAACGACGTGGATGGAACTGGAGGGTGTTATGCTGAGTGAAATAAGTCAATCAGAGAAAGACATGTATCACATGACCTCACTGATATGAGGAATTCTTAATCTCAGGAAACAAACTGAGTGTTACTGGAGTGGTTGGGGGTGGGAGGGATGGGGTGGCTGGGTGATAGACATTGGGGAGGGTATGTGCTACGGTGAGCGCTGTGAATTGTGCAAGACTGTTGAATCACAGATCTGTACTTCTGAAACAAATAATGCAACATATGTTAAGAAAAAAGAAAAATAAGAAGATAGCAGGAGGGGAAGAATGAAGAGGAGTAAGTCGGAGGGGGAGACGAACCATGAGAGACAATGGACCCTGAAAAACAAACTGAGGGTTCTAGAGGGGAGGGGGTTGGGGGGATGGGTTAGCCCGGTGATGGGTATTAAAGAGGGCACGTTCTGCGTGGAGCACTGGGTGTTATGCACAAACGATGAATCATGGAACACTACATCAAAAATTAATGATGTAATGTATGGTGATTAACATAACAATAAAAAATAAAAAATAAAGAATTTGCTGCTTTATTTTCTTAATCTAATGGTCACCAAACCCCACCAGCTCCGACATAAAGCAGAAGTCATCTGAGAGCCAGTACTGATTCATATCTGGGAGAGACGGAGGCTGTGACTTAGCGGGAAAGCAAAACAAAGCAAAATAAGAACAAAAACAAAATCGCCCTAACTTGGGTTTGATCTTGACTCTGTAGCAACTCGTGCTGGGAGCCCCCGGCGGGCAGGGCTGCCTGCGTTTCCCATCCCCACAGCCCTGTGTTTCCTGGAGGATGGGCCATGGCCAGCATTCAGTGCGTGTAGAAGGGAGAAGAAAGGCGCCAAGAGCACCTCTCTGGGCCCCATTACCTCATGTTTCAGGGAAGGGGGTTGAACTGAATGAGCTCAAAGGTCCCTTTCAGCTTGAACACTACTGGGTTCCCACACCTCTTCTCTCTACTGCTTCACACTCACAAGTTTCTCTGCAGCCAACACCGTTTAAAAAAACTTTCTTTCTTTTCTTTGCCTCTCTTCCATGCTTCGGGTATTGAACAGAGTTCCCAGTAGTTTCTCTCTCTGCTGTTTGCTGCTCATTATATTTAGACCTTGGGGAGGACAGATAAAGAGATGGATTGGTGGGTCAGAGTCATGTACACTAAAATCTTCATATTAGTATATAGTTAAGTGCCAGAAAAAGGATCTGGGAAATTTAGATTTTTAATACTTGTTCCCAAAATGCAGCAGACTGTGATGATCACATCAAGCCCCCCTTTCCTTGAAGCCCCAGAAAGCAATTTCCAGAGACAATAACTACCAAGTTCTGCAAGGTTTGGAGCCTGGCAGCTGGCTGGAAAAATAGGTCCCTCCCCACCATGTACAGAACTCAGGGTAACTGTGTATGAGTTACTATAGAAACAAATCAATTCTCTATTGCCTGACTTGGGCCCACTCCTTAGTCACATGCCGAAAAAGAAAAAAGAAAGTGGAGTCTTACTCAGAAAAAGTGTTAACCCACCCAGACCATTTCAGCCAATGAGGAGGAGTTTTTTTTCATCATCTTTTTCACAAAAGATGATGGTATACTGAAATGGATCACAAAAGGATTATCCAAATAGTTATGTGATTTTCTCCTTATTTTTTCAGAGAAAAACTTGGATATAAATGAAGAAGAGGGATAACATAGCCAGAGATCAGCCTCTGACACTGTTGCCACTAGATGGAATGCTTTTGTCAGCAAGTAATAGGAAACCCCTTTAAATTTGACTTTAACAAAATATTTATTTATTTAACACAAAACCCACGATTTTAACATAAAAATTCTGTGGATTCAGAGGCTCCATTGTGTCATCAAGGACACAGTTTTTCTGTCTTTCTACTCTGATGTATTTTCTTAAGCCAGCTATTCTCAAGGTCCCAAAATGGCTGCTCTTATTCCAGGCAGCATACTGTGATGTCAAGAACCAGGGCAGAAAAAGGAATGTCTCTCCTTGTCTTATGTATGTTCCATCTGAAGAGAGAGGAAAACCTTCTAGAAGCCTTGCCATCAAGCCCCCCCCATTTTCATTGGTCATAATGGCATTACATGCACACCATCCTATATCCTTCACCTGGTAAGGGAATAAGACCACCATGATTGGCTTAAACCTGCACTATCTCCTAGAAATATAATGTGAGTCATATATACAATTTTAAACTTTCTAGCCATCACATTAAAAACAATAAGAAACAGGTGGTATTAGTTTTAATAGTATATTTTACTGATCCCAAATATATCTAAAATACTATTTCAACATATATCCAATAAATAATTAATGTTATATTTTACATTTTTTTAAGATTTTATTTATTTATTTGATAGAGACACAGCGAGAGAGGGAACACAAGCAGGGGGAGTGGGAGAGGGAGAAGCAGGCTTCCCGCCGAGCAGGGAACCCGATGTGGGGCTCGATCCCAGGAACCCTGGATCATGACCTGAGCCGAAGGCAGACGCTTAACGACTGAGCCACCCAGGCGCCCCATATATTTTACATTTTTAAAAAAATACCAAGTTTTTGAAATCTAGTGTATATTTACATTCACAGAACATCCCACTTTGGATTAGCCACATTCCCAGTAAGCAAGAGCCACATGTGGCCAGTGGTACTGTCTTGGACAGTGTGGGTCTAGATCTAACGAGATTTGCCCGTGTACTGGAAAGGGGTCCAGCCTCCCCTGAATTCATGGCCCCTCAGAGGAGGGTGAACAAAATTGGGGTTCTCTTAGCAAAGAAGAGGTGAATGGCCACAGGGGTGGCAACTAACCTCATCTCTCCAACCTCAACCTCTTCTCATACTCCCTGGTTTGGTGAAGTTACCACGACCTACTTAGTCAGCAAGAGAAATATGGAATCATTCTGGACTCCTTTCTGTCCCTCACTTCTCTAACACAACCAGTCACCACGTTTTGTCAATTCTGCCTCCTAAATATCTTTTAAATGTGTCTTCTCTTTATCCCATCTGTCATGGCTATGATTCAGGACTCTCTATCATAATCCCACCTGAATCTGATCACGTCACTGACTTCTGTAAGACTCCTCAGTGGCTCCCCAAACTTTCAGGACACAGTTCATATCCTTCAGCACAGCACATAGCAGCACGCTTGGCTTTGTGCCCACAAGCACTCTCCACTCTGGCCATCAGGAGCTGTACTTGGAATAGCTTTGCTCTTTTATGCCTTCTTCATACATTCTTTTGTATTATTCCTTGTCTTTAGATTACCCTCTTTTTCTTTTTCCTTTCCCTCTCCCATGTTCCTCTTCTAGGGAGCCTTCCTTACCCCTCTTTCCAGGTAGGATCAAGCACCACAAAGCTACGTGCATCCTCTGCTCTAGCACATGTCAAACTGAATTGTGCTTGCTGTACCCTCTCCATTAGATGGGGAGCTTCTTGAGGGTTGGGGCTGTACTTTGATCGCTATAACCCCACTGCTTAGCACACGGTGCCCGCCTGTCACACCACCAGGCAAAGGAGAGGCTCCATGTCTGTTGATTGAATGGCTGGCCGGCTGGATGTATGGATTGATGAATGGATGAATTCTATTCTCCTTTCTAGTCTTTCCCCATCTATGATTGGAAAGCAGCCCTTCCCAGCTTCCTGCCTTGGAAAACTGTTATTTTCCTATGGCTGTCATAACAAAGTACCATAAATTGAGTGGCCTAAACAACAGGTATTTTTTGTTTTTCAGTTCTGCAGGATAGAAGCCAAAAATCAAGGTGTTGATAAGGTTCGTTGGTTCCTTCTGAGGATTATGAAGGATAATCTGCTCCATGCCACTCAATTAGCTTCTGGTACTCAGGCATTCCTTGGCTTGTAGATGGCAGCCTTCTCCCTGTGGCTTCCTTCTGTAGATATCTGTGTTTCCCCTTCTTATAAGGACACCAGTCAAATTGGATTGGAGCTCATCCCAGTGACTCTATCTTAACTTCGTAATCTGCAAAGACCCTATTTTCAAGTAAGGTCACATTCTCAGGGGCTAGGAGTTAGGACTTCAATATCTTCTGTGGGGGACACAATTTAACCTTTATCAAGACTCATAGTTGGGGGGCGCCTGGGTGGCTCAGTCGGTTAAGCGTCTGCCTTCCACTCAGGTCATGACCCTGGAGTTCTGGATCGAGTCCCACATCAGGTTCCCTGCTCAGCAGGGAGTCTGCTTCTCCCTTTGACCCTCCCTGCTCTCATGTGCTCTCTCTCTTTCAAATAAATAAATAAAATCTTAAAAAAATAAAAGACTCATAGTTGAAGTCAGGTGTATTTATTTTCTACTGCTGTGTGACAAATGTAGCAACTTAAAACAACACACACTTAGTATCTCCTCGTTTCCATAGGTCAGGAGTGCAGGCACCGCTTAGCTGTATCCTCTGCTCATTCTCACAAGGCTCCAATCAAGGTGTCGGCCAGAATGTGTTCTCATTTGGAGGCTTGGGGAGAGTCTGCTTCAAGCTCATTCAGGTTGTTGGCACCATTCCTGTCCTTGTCCTGCAGGACCGAGGGCCCGGGCCTCCTACTGGCTTGCCCGCTGGAGGCTGCCGGCCATTCCCTGCTGTAGGGTCCTCTCTGTAGGCAATTCACAGTGTGGATGTTTGCTCCGTCAGTGCTTGGAGCGGAGTCTCTCTCTGTGGCTCCAGATGGAGTCACTCCCTTTTTATGCTCTCTCTCAATCCTTCCTTCTCCAGTTATGGGAGCGGTGTATTCTACTGCCATATTCTATTGATCATAAGTAAGTCACAGGAGATTATACAGGGAGGTGGCCCCTGGGCCACAGTAGGTGTGTTTTTTTGGGTCTCCCCACTTGCCCACAGCAGCTTTGTTCTGCTGCAGTCTCACAGATTCAACAAAATCTGCCAAGGACTGTGGGGAGGAGGAAGGAGAGGGGGTTGTGCTCAAGAGATTCCAGTGGCCTCGAGAGAGCATAATTTAAAATATTAAATGCAAATTAAATCGGTTTTCATGTAATATTAAATTAAATTAAAGATTTAAATTAAATTACTATTAAGTAAATAGTAATTAAATTAATATTAATTATTAATTAAATATTGACTTAATATTAAGTATTAAACCAAATGAAGTATTTACATGCAACATTTAAATAACATTTATGAAAAGCAATATTTAATATTGAAATAGCCATACAGACATCATCATCATAATAATAATAATAATAATAATAGCTGATATCAAGGGCTCACCATGTGCCAAGCACCATTCCAACACAGTGTAGAATATGGTATCTCATTTCATCCCCACCACTGACCTATGCAATGGGAACTATTACTATTCCCATTTTACAGATGATGATACAGAGGTACAGAGGGGCCAGTGGAAATGTCCCAAAGTCACACTGAAGGTAGAGCTAAGAAACATGAGTTTCAAATTTCTGACCACACAAGATTGCCTGATGGCAGAACCCACATACTTAACTGTTAAGCTTTGGAATGGTGCTTCTCAAAGGGTTAATGTGGACACTGCTAGCATTTTTCTCTGTGATTCTCTTTTCCACAGTCTTTCCTTATGACTGATCTATTTTTCCTGAATGATTAAACCATCCAAATCACAGAAAAAGGTATAAACAATTTACAAGGCAAAAGGGATTAGTTTGTAATTAGATATTTCTTAGCTGTCATTGCAGACATTCAGATGGTTCTCTACAGTGGGACATCTGTTTTTTTTTTTTTTTTTTTTTTTTAGATTTATTTATTTGAGAGAGCATGCGCATGCGTGCACAAACGCGTGCACGTGTGAGTGTGAGTGGGGGAGGGAGGAGGGAGAGAATCTCAAGCAGACTCCCTGCAGAGCACAGAACTCACTCAGGCTCCATCCCATGACCTTGAGATCATGACCTGAGCCGAAACCAACAGTCTGCTGCTCAACCGACCGAGCCACCCAGGCGCCTCTACAGTGAGACATCTTTAATCTTAATTTTATCCAACCTCAATTCTTGTGGCTTGTTTGCCTCTGTCCACTCAACTGTGGCAATATGTCTGCCATACCACTCAGTAGTCTAAGTGTCTGTGAACATATCTGAACACTTTATTTTAGAAAAATGAAGGCAAGATGCAAGAATCAGAAGTCGTAATTTCCACAAGGCTATTTGCGACACTGGAATTTTTTGAGAGCACTTTATATTTGTGAAGTATGTGTAGTGATCTTACAGGTGAGTGAAGTCACTGATACCCAGATGATAAACGATGTGAAGAACGGCCAGAAGCACCCTGTGATGGCTGACTTTTCCCAGGCCCTGGGCATAAGATCTTTGCAAATCTGTGCTTTGACTCAGATCCTAGTTCTTAGTGTGAAATTTCAGTATAGAAGGAATCAACAATTAAAATTCCATGTGAAATTCCAGTCTTTTATAAACATTTATGTATCATTTCTCTGGGAGACATTTTCTGACTGATAAAATTGGAGGAATAGGTTTGTTAACTTCTCACATATTGTGGTTACAATGACATAATTCAGGATCTAATTAAGGGGCTGAAATGTTTGCAAGAAATAAACAAAGAACATTTTTCTCTAAATAGTGACTGAGGACTTCCTATTTTCAATCTGATGAGGTGTCATTTCAGGTGCCACGAGCTTTACATACTCTTTTATACATCCCCATTATAAACCCCTGTTTATACAAAACAGGAATAAGTAATATATTTAGCAAAAAAAGAAAATGAAATTATGATGGTGTTTATGCATCATCAAAGCAACCCTGCTTCTTGATGCTGAGAGACACAGGTGTCATCAGCAGGCATTTGGCAATGCCTACAAATTAATCTCATTGTCATCTTCCTCTCCCAATCAAGATGGCATCACCCTTCCTTTCTCCTCCTCGCCCATTCATCATTCAGAAGAGAAAGGAAGTTGTTTCCAGCTTGTAGTCCCCATTTTCTCCAATAGTCTAAATTCGTGTGGTCCCGAGCCTGCCCACCTGAAACCTATTTCTCTCTTCCCTCACTTCTACCCCACATTCTTGTTACCATTTATGTGCTCAAAAAACTTTACCATAAACCTAATTGAGTCTTTGTAAATTTGGGAGATGAGACCCAAGAAAAATGTAGAGGAATGAATCAAAACACAAGGTTGATTTTTTTTTTTCTTTTTCGGAATGTTAGCTTCAGAAAACTTTGCTTATAGCCAGGATAAATGTTAATGATTCAAAAGAAGGAAGAAACAGTTGACACCTTCATTAATTAGATTGTATTTGTAGCTCTACTGTGAAAAACACTTGTGAGCTTGAGTGAGATCCTTGACTTACACAATTTTTTTTCTCAAAATGAAAATATCTTTTCTTTTTCTTTTTACTGATTTTTGAAAAGCATGTAACAAACTCTTTCTCAATCCTCCCCACGTGTCAGAATCACCCTGACAAGTGATAAACCTAGTAGTAGAAGTACTAGTCCCAGAGTTTCTGATTCAGTAGGTCTGTGATAGGAACCGAGGTTCCGGATTTCTAATAACATTGAATGATAGCTCCAAATGATATGGAAGAACATAAAAGAGATGGTTATGGATCACTTAGAATACTATCAATAAAGATGAATCCTGTTAACTGTTTAGTGTACGTTCTTTTAGTCTTTGATACACTCATGGGGCAGACACTGCCAGGGAGCTGATCTATGTAAGGCAGCAACAGTGCCCAAATGAGAAACCAAACTGCACAGGTCCCCTTGCACCTGGTCCTGTCACTGTAGTCGTGTGACACAGTTTGGGCCAATGAAATGTTAAGCAGAAGTGTATGTGAGTATGGCCTTTTGGAAATACTATCGTCTTCCTGGCTAGGGAAAAAAAAAGATTCAACTGGCTTTTGCCTTTTGTACTTGGCCCTTCCCTCTTCATCTTTCCTGGAGCTTAGAAGCAAATCCTGGAAGGATGGCAGTCATCTTGTGACCATACATGGAGGATGGAGGTCTGGGAAGCTAACAGGTGGTTGGTTTGTTGAGCAACTACACCAGCTCTGCACTGCCTACCTTTTTTTTAGGTGAAAAAAAATATTTTCATGTCAATTCATAGATACTTTCTATGTTTGTTTTCATGTCTACATAGTATTCCATTGTTTGGATATACTGTAACTGAAGTTTGTAAACCAATCCTTCATTAATGGACATTCAAGTTCTAATTTTTTTTTTTTTTTTTGTATATATGAAAAAGGACACAACTCCTGAGGTTTGTTCTGGGAAGGGGGAGACTTGGCCATCTTCTGCCTTTCTGCTCACAAAGACTGAAGTGTGCTCGTTTCCTACCCCAGGATAATCAATGGTAGGAACAGGAATATAGACCTGTAATATATGTCTGGGTTTTCTGGTTTGAATAACGAAATTCCAATAATTGATTATAGGGTTCCCCAAATCTGGGTCATTTTAAGAAATACTGTGTGTTTAGTCCCTTTTCACAGTTTGGCATAAAAAGAAGGCATAAGGGGCGCCTGGGTGGCTCAGTTGGTTAAATGACTGCCTTTGGCTTAGGTCATAATCCTGGAGTCCCAGAATCGAGTCCCGCACCGGGCTCCCTGCTCAGTGGGGAGTCTGCTTCTCCCTCTGACCCTTCCCCATCTCATGTGCTCTCTCTCTCTCAAATAAATAAATAAAATATTTTTGTTTTTTTTTTTTAAAGAAGGCATAAAAAGCTCAGAAGGTTTCTGGCCTCCCAGAAAAGTCCAGACTTACCTCTCATAGGAGCAAATACTTGGACAAAAAGACACATTTATCCCTAAAACTAATTCTCAGAGATGGTTTAGTCTAAACCCATATAGAAATTAAAATTTAAAAGTTCTCCAATTACACGATCTTACTCAAAATGAACCCAATTTCTCTTTTTAAACACACCGCTTAACCTAACTGCATTCAGAGTTAATGACGACCTCAGAGGGTATTCTAAAACAATGGGTGGGTTTTGCTTTACATCTGTATCAATAAAGGTTTCATTTTGAAAATTTCTGCCCAAAGGAACATGACTCCAAAAGCAAATTGATCTCTTTTTCAGATAAAAAAATTTGCCAAAAATGAAACGAAACTTCTTTAGTTTCAAGTATTTGAAGCCACATTGGGCATCCCAATAAATGTATAACTGGTTTCCCTTTTTGCTTTGCTTCTCAAACCAAATCTGAATCCCACTAGTGAATAATCACACAAGACCTTATGATGCAAGATTCTAGAGGTTAGTGAGCCCTTCACTACATGCAAGAAAAAATACTGAGACTTTCAAATGGGCAAAAGCAATTACCAGACATCTTTTCAAAAGAATGTTAAAGACTCTGGGATTATGTGATATTCTAGGAAGGTGCATCCTTGTTTATCTTTGACTGGACTTATTTTACAACTCCTTAAAACACCTACAGAAAGCTGATAGTAATGCAAATAATTCTTGTCTGTAAAGATACAAATAGTTTGCGGAATATAATTGATTATCACTCTATGGTTGGATCAGGTTTTGCAAATTCATCTCAACATTTCTTCACTGTATTTATACTTCGTACTATATTTGTAATCTGTATTTATAATTTGTTCATTCTTTTCTGCAGGTCACCTACCTCTCCTCTCTCTGCTAACCATCCTCCATCCATCTACTCTTGTCTTTCCTGGAGCCTCTTTCTGCTTGTGGCCTAATAACTTTGTATTATTACTTTAGTCATTTGCTGAGATTTTTGGAAGGTGACTAGAGGAATGTGTGTATTCTGTCTTCTGGAAATTCCTCCATGCTTTCTTTATTTTCATTTTCTGTGATGGGTTGGATCGTATCTCTTCAAAATTGTGTTGAAATCCTAACCCCCAGTACCTCAGAATGTGATCCTGTTTGGAAACAGGGTCATTGCAGATGAACTTAGTTAAGATGAAATCATATTGGAGTAAGGGGGGCCCCCACATCCGATACGACGGGTGTCCTCCTGAAAAAGGGGACATTTGGATGCTGACTTGCACCCAGGAAGAATGCCATGTGAAGACTGTAGTTATGCTGTGAAAAGCCAAGAGACCCCCAGAAATAAGGAGAAGGCCTGGAACAGATCCTTCCCTAGCTCCTCCAGAAGGAACCAACCTTGCCAAAACCCGATCTTGTGCTTCCAGCCTCCAGAACTGTGAGACAATATGTTTCTGTTGTTGAAGCCTCGCGTCTTGTGGTGCTTTGTGATCGCAGGCCCAGGAAACGAAAACGCTTTCAAACTCTCCTTTTGATGTGTGTATTCTTGTAGGTCACCTCAAATCTTTTATGGAAGAAGGTGGAAAATAAATAAAAGTAAGATCGAAGTTTTGGTCACGCCCAGTGGTGGTGTCCGAAATGTGGGCTGTGAACAGTTGGAGGGGGTGCAGGGTCAGGCGGAGGAGATTGCTCTGTCCCTCAGCGGGGATCCCGGAGCTTAGCTTGTGTTCAGTACATTTTAGTTGTTGGTAGTACTGTTAGTGTAACTGCATGTATCTGGTACTCTTCAATTTCTTTCAAAATTTAAGTGGGAGAGTTTTTGTAGCTTCTCTGATGGGACTCTTCCACCTAAAATATTTGAGTCTTTGCATCAGGCAGGCACTGGGCTAGATTCCCGCCTAGGGTACAGGAAACCCAAAACAAACAAACACGAATCGGGTGTGGTTCCTTCTCTCAAAACGCTAAAAATCAGCACAGTCTTCTCCTCGGTTTTGTCAGGAACCTCCCCCTCCTCCCCGGGCCTGGTGAGGGGTTTTAAGGAGGCAACACACATCAGAGAGGGATCCCATGTTGCTGGTGTCCCCTTTCAAGCTAAAGCACCCTCTTCTAAAGGAGAAAGTCTGGTACGCTTGGAGATAGAGGGTCACGCTCAAAATTCCTACATGAAAGATGCTGTATGTTCATTATGCGACCGCTTGACATATCGGTCATTTCTTAATGGTATTTTATTTTATTTATTTAAAGATTTTGTTTGTTTGGCAGAGTAGGGGGAGTGGGAGAGGGAGAAGCAGGCTTCCCAAAGAGCAGGGAGCCCCCCGATGCGGGGCTCAATCCCAGGACCCTGGGACCATGACCTGAGCTGAATGCAAGACGCTTAACCGACTGAGCCACCCAGGGGCCCCTCTTAATGGTATTTTAATTTCTTTTTGAAACCAGTTCTGTGCTTGGGATGCTTTCCCAGCCAGGTAACATGGGAAGGGCAGGCTCTTCAAGGCAAACTCCCTGGGGGCAGCCTTCTAAAGCCTTGGGACCGCGGTGGCAGGTGGCAGTCCTGTGCCCACTCAGTGGGTCTCGGCTCTGGGCAGCAGCCCCTGCCTGCTCGGAGCTGAGGCTATGGCCGGGGAGACCTGGGTGGGCACAAACGCGTTCTGTGCGGAGGGCACCCTCCATCCTTTGCTGGCAGCTGTGGCCATTGGATCAGCCTGTGCTATTTCTGACACCGCATACTTGCTCAGAAAGAACCATCTCATTTTCTGCCTGCAGCTGCCCACACGGGTCTGGCTGCCGCTGGGGGTTTCCACGGCCACCATGCTGCCACGTCACTTCAGATCATTTCCCACGTGTTCTCGGTGGTTCTGCCATCCCAGTTGACTGGGGTTTCATGTCAGCCCATTCATTCATTCAACCACTGCGCCATCAGCACCTACTGTGTGCCACACACTGCCCAAAGCTCTGGGAATACTAAGGCAGACGAGGGGCAAATCCTCCCTGAGCAGCTTGCAGGTGACAGGGGAGACTGGCAGGAGATTGATTGTGTGGCTTCTTGGCCCTTGGTGTTAGTCTCTACTTGCTCTTCCCTCTGTTTTCAAACCAGATCCTGTGCGGAAACCTGCCACCCAGCAAGCTTGTCATTGTCAAACTTTACAACCGGTCTGCACCTAGTCATTGAACGCTCTGCAGCACGACTTCTCACCTAGACACCGGCCTTTCCGGGAAGAGCACGAGTTACACCTGCCCCCCTCCCTGCCGAGGAGTCCACTGCCTTTCCTCAGGTTTCATTTATCTTTTGACCTTGACTATGCAGCGTTTGACCCGGTACAACAGCTGTTTGTCTCTGCAGATGGTGCCTCCCCTGTCCCAGAAGCCTTGATTTCATCCCGATCTCCCTTCTTTCTGAACTAGAACCCAGTCAGTTCAAACATGGTCTCTCCCAGCTCAGGGGAGGTGTCACAGTTTCTCTTGAGGCCTCTTTCATACTGATGCCTGGTGGTGTTATTTCAGTTGTGTTGTGATTTGACTTTTCATGTAGATCATGCATGGTCCTTGTTCTCAGAGCTAATAAGCAATCTCTTCCTGTTGGATCTGCTGGGATTGAGGTTAGATTTTTTCCCCCCTTCTTTTTAGTTAGCTGGCTAGTGTGCCAGGCCTGTGAGCCCTCAGATCCATTTCTTGCCCTTCCCTGCTCTGCTCTATATTGCAGGAGACTGACCCCTGCAGGCTGAGTTTCCTAGGATCCTGTGTCAGCTGGTTTCTGGCTGAGTTTGGTCAATGGAAGGCACCAATGGGAACTGGATGGTGGAGGAAGGGAGAAGCCATGGTATTCCTCCTTGTCCTTCCTTGAATCCGTAGGTGCCTCCCTGATGGCATCTATGGCAGCTCCTTCAAGGACCCAGCCCCCACTGGACTGCACACTGTGATTCTACAGGGGTAAGCTTCTACAGGGTGAGCTGGCTTCTGGATTCTGGGAACATCATCTCCTCCTTTTGGCCCTCTCCTCTAGCGGTGGTAGTAAGTTTCTGCCACTGCTAATTTCTGGGTTGCCTTGCCACCTTCTAGCAGCTGCTCAGCTTTGTCTCCTGAGAAACCAAAATACTCAAAATGGTTTCTGTTTCTTGGCTGGCCCATGGCTGACTTAATTATTCCTCCCTTCCTCCCTCCCTCCCTCCCTTCCTGAAAGTAGCAGAAATTATAAGGGGATTGTTTTCGGATTTTATGCCACAGATTGTCTTCCCAAGGAAGACTACTACACTTTGAATCCTTCATACTTCTTTGAATCTTCCAACACCATCAGCATAATGAATGACATAGACGTCTATGGCTGGCCTGGAAACCCATCATTTTTATACTGCATATATGAGCACCTATATTGGACACTGTATATTCCAAATATACAAATGAAAATTTTGGAGACGATCTATTTGTAAACTGTCAACTTGCTGGAATAACAATAATACAGGCCTGGTTTTTTGAGAACTATTTGATTATTAAAATCAGAGAGGTTGCCATGTTCTTCCTGGCTGGTTTCACTTCACCTGGCACTGACATTAAAGGAAGCATATTGTTTTGAGTATGGATACAGGTTCTTCCCCACATCTGTCTGTTGGGGATGAACTGGAGCAGGAAAGTCAAAGAAAAGGCAATATTATTTCTTCAAAGATGCCTATCCCTTTTGGAAATAATACTTGACTATTTTTTTTTTAATGTCACTGAATTGCTAGTGTCATCAGCAGCAAATCTGGCTCGTGGAAACTTCTATCCACCATGCTAGCAGTCATTCCTGTGAAATGGCACCTCCTTGATAAGACTGAATCGTGTCGTTACATTGCGTCAAAGAGGAAACGAGAAATGAAACAAACATTATATATACCACACTTCCACTCAGCTAGAAGAGTTGGTCTTCTGTTTTCTTCTGAGGACTGATTATTCTCCATCTCATGGCAATTTCCATGTCGTTCTTTGCAAAGAAGTAAAGCAATATAATGAGAGGGAAACGAGAACTTGTAATTGATGATCCCTTCACAGACACAGGGATGGATTACATTCCAACCTATTTGCCATAAATACGGATGTGATGGAAGCTGCCCATTGCAAGAGTCAACATGTGCCTGCCAAAGCAAACATAGTTAGGTACCATTAAAGATGTCTGCCTTTAGAAAGCACTGAAATGCACCAATTTTTAAAAATGGATTTTTTAAAGGTTATAATCAAATCTTCTGATTTATTCTCCCTGTTCCCTCAGAAAGGAATCATTTCTTACTCGGTTGTCCTCACAGGTAGGGCTTGGGACAGGCATGACATTTACTGCGTGTGCTGAGGTAAGGTCGACCAGGGGAAGAGGGGATAATGTTGCCGAGGGTTTTATGAAAGCAGTTGGATAGCTTGGAAGGTGAGCCAGAAACCCACACTCCAAGGCAATTTCATAATGATCACAGCAGGAATTTCTGTGGTAATTTTGCATATATAACTTTCATCTCTAATTTTCAGGGCTTCTGCACATGTGGCCCATATGTTAACCCCCAAAGTATTTTTTATTTTTTTGCCTCCAGCTGGAACATGTTCAGAAACAACCTGTGACATTTTCACGTTCACAAGCTAAAAGCACCCATATCTATTCCTCAGTGTATCCACAAATGTCCATTTACTTCTGGTTCATTTTCTGTTCTGTTGCCATTCCATAGGAATAGGTTGAAAGGTGCCCTAAAGGTGATCTTCATGGCTCCCAGTCAAGTGCAGAAAGCCAATGTAAAGACAGAGGCCAATTGTTGGGAAAGGTCATTGCTGCTTTCATCAGCTGACACATGAACCGGCGAACAGGTACCTTATCAATGAAAAAAAAAAGAGCCATGGGCAAAATCAGCATGCTACATCCTCAGTTTTGTATCCTGGGCAGGTTGGAGATCAACCTTGTTGCTGGTGAGAGAGGGAAGGGGTGGGAGAGAGGAAGAGAGAATATTTGCTTTGGCTGAAGCAGACTTTTTTTTTAAACAGGATAAAATTGGGTGGAACAGGAGGACACACAGGCTTTATATATATGTAATTTATATTTTTTAGGCTTGTAATAAATATATAGTATATATAGTAAATATATTTATATTTTTCTCTATATTGATATATACAGAAAGACAGCCCTCTAGATACTAGAGTTTGCAACTGAAAACGATTTGTGTGTGAGGATTTGGGCATGACATTCTACTTATTTATTTATTTCTTAAGGATTTATTTATTTATCTGACAGCAAAAGAGAGCACCCATGGCAGGGGGGGGCAGAGGGAGAGAGCATCTTAAGCAGACTCCACACTGAGCTCGGAGCCCGACTTGGGGCCGGATCCAATGACCCTGAAATCACAACCTCAGCGGAAGCCAAGAGTCGGAAGCTCAATCTACTGCGCCACCCAGTCTCCCCGAGGGATGACATTCTGTTTAGTTCTCCTTTGAGTGACTTTGATTTTCCACCATTAAAACAAAATCTATGCGTTTCTGTAATAGGGCACCCTTCACAGAACTAGCACAGCATCTGCTCATTGTTTTGCAAGAGCAGTGTTTATTATTAATAATTAGCTGAGTTAGACGATTTCACTACCTGGATTTTCAACCTGGTTCTGCCACCAGGCAGTGGCTGTGTAACCTTGTCCAGATCACTTAACCTTTTTTGACTTGGGTTTCTTGTTCTATAACATAAAAGGATTAAAATAGAATAGGGATTCCGAACCTGTAGGCTTCAGCCTCTTAGTGAATTATGAAATCCATTTAGTGAGTTGTGATCAGCATTTTTTTTAAAAACCGTAAGCAGGCTCCACACTCGCATGGAGCCTGACACGGGGCTCGATCCCACGACCCTGAGATCATGACCCGAGTTGAAATCAAGAGTCTGATGCTTAACCAACTGAGCCACCCAGGCGCCCTGGTCAGCATTTTAAAAAGAGAATAGAATAGAAAATGTTAGAGTGCATTCCGTGTTGTATGACTAAATGTTATTTCCAAAAATTTTTGTTCCAGTTAAATCTAGGTTTATATAGTTATGTGTGTACAGGGTTGTGATGCAAAATGTTTTTCTTTTTTTTTTAATTTTATTTATTTGACACAGAGAGAGAGCACAAGCGGGGAAGTGGGAGAGGGAGAGGGAGAAGCAGGCTCCCTGCTGAGCAAGGAACCCATTGTGGGACTTGATCCCAGGACCCTGGGATCATGACCTGAGCTGAAGGCAGACGCTTAACCGACTGAGCCACCCAGGTGCCCCACGAAATATTTTTCTTACCGGGAGGTGATATCAGAGAGACTTGAAAACACTGAAATAGATTAGCTCTAGGGTTAAAACCTACGACTCCCTGAAACGGGCCCCTATAGCCATGCTGCTATGTGTAGCAATACATGTCGTCCAAGTACCCAGAGCGTGGCTGGGAAAAAGGGAGCGGAAAGGCCTGTGTAACTCCCCTCCATCAGGATGAGCCTCTAATTCACTGAGAAAAGGAGTCTCCAGAGAGAGTACACCCTGTTGGCCGAGACTAAGGAGAGGAGCATCCAGTGCGCCAGTTCATCCAGACGGTTCACCAGGATATTATGGAGACTCCTGTAGCAACTGCCTCTCACCCCCTTCTCACACTTCCATCCCTTCCCCTCTCCCCTGCAGTCTCCCTCCTTTCCCAAAGAGCTCACAGGAGGGAGAAATGATCAGGTTATTTTTGGAATGGTCTCAGTCCCAAGAAGAAAGCACCATTGCATTTTTTTCTCTTGTTCTCTTTTGAAAAGCCAAAGCACCGGACCATCTCTAGAAAAGTAAAAGATCACTAAATGGCTGACAGCCTGCAAAGCATGCACTTGAAAATCAAGTGCCTTGTCTCTAAAAACAACAACAACAACAACCAACTTTCTCCCGCAAAATGCTGCCCTGATTTCATTTATTCTGGAAGAGATTTGGTCTTTACAGGAAAACCCTCACTCCTGTGAACAAGATATTATCTCCCAATTGAACTTAAGCGCAAAACGTGTTGTTGTCGACCTACCCCTCTCCTGTTTCGTGGTGGAGGTGCGGGCTGAAGAGGAAGGAAGATGTGTGTCCTCGGTGCTCTGTTATTCTCCCTCAACTTGATGAAAATACATGATTCGTAATATCCCATCTTTCTCTGACTCCCTCAGAGGAAGGGGTGTCTTTCTCTAATTTACACAAAGGTGCCATACAGGCCAACAGTAGTCCTGGGTGTAAATTAATGATCACAAAACTCTGTGACAGGTGCTGTAGGGAGATTTGTTGGAAGTGTTACTGAAGCGTAAAGGGGAAAGTGACCGAGTGGTGCCTGGTCAGCCAAAAGGAAGGCAGAACTGCCAGTGAGGGGGGCAGAACACTGGATGTTCTATGGTGTTCTACATCCTGCAAAAGGCTCTCCTGCTCTGGCACCGCTGAATCCTGCAGTCCGAATCCCATCGGTGAGCAGAAGTAGGCCCGAGGATCAGCGCCAATTCCGGATAGCCCAGCTCGTACCTAATAGCCACACCCGAGTCTGGAGCAGAGCTGCCTCTGCTGTACAGGCTGGTAAATTTGAACTGAGCTGCATTTACAATACACTCATCAGCTTTGGATTTAATAAGAGATTCCTTGATCCTGAGTAAATCCAACACTGTAGTGTGCCATTGACAATATATGGAGAAACACAATTATAAAAAATGAATCATCCTGGAAGATTAAATGAGGTTCCAGCATATTCTCTTCCCTTTCCTTCTTCTTTCATTTTTTTAGAGAAACAAACTTTCTGACTGGTTTGGAGTCTTTTGGAAAGTACCACATGATTCTGTAGTCAGTATTTTATTTTACTTTTTAAAGATTATTTATTTTTGCGAGAGAGAGAGAGAGAGAGAGAGAGAGAGAGAGAAAGGAGGGGGGAGGGGCAGAGGGAGAAGCAGGCTCCCTGCTGAACAGGGAAACCAATGCAGGACTCGATCCCAGGACCCCGGGATCATGACCTGGAGCTGAAGGCAGATACTTAACAGACTGAGCCGCCCAGGCATCCCTCTGTAGTCAATATTTTAAAAGAAATTGCTTAAAAAGGCATAGGTGCCATTCATATGATCTTTGGCGAAGGTGACCTTTCTCCAAAAATAATAAAATTACTTTAAGAGGTATATCAGGTTGGTGGTGATTGAGGCATACAAAGAAAGAAAAACTCATTGAATTTGATGATATGACTCTGTATTTTATACGCTTTAAATAAAAAGGTTTCACATAGTTTGTCTAACAGATTGTTTCTTTGAAAAATAAAAAACTCCCACAAAGAATGTATTTCTAAAAGCAGAAGTCATCTTTTTTCCTACTATATTTAGGGGCAGGTTTAGAATGTTCTTGACAGTTTTAATACCTGTTGGTTAATTCTTTACTAGATATTCAACACACTGTTACATGAAAAAGTATTATAAAATTTATTTTATGCAAGTTTGTCCTTCATTGTCTTTCTCTATATTATCTAATCTAAGCACATTTATTCACACATTTAACAAATATTTATAGAGTGTGGACAACGTGTGTATGCTGGCCCTCTGGAGACGCAGGGGTCAAAGACAGAGTCTCTGTCCTCAGGGAGCTTACAGTTTCTGGGAGAAAGAGGAGACAAATCACTGAGTAAGCATGTCAGATGGTCAGAAGAAGGGTAAGGGAGGGTGGGAAGCTCTGAGCATGGGAGTGGGGGTGTTATTACATATAGTTCGAGGCAGAAGTCCGGCAGAGTGGCTCTATCATTATTTTATTGCTAAAAAAAGGAAAAGTGTCATAGAGTGGAGAGAAGCAAGGGGAGGGAAGCTATAAGGCCAGGAAAACAAACACTTGTCCGGACCTTTTAGCCTCAATGGGAGTAAGGGGTTAAGTAGACTGAAAATCAGGGGAGAAAATTCTGAGAATTTTTTTTTTAAAGATTTTATTTATTTATTTGGCAGAGAGATACAGAGAGAGAACAAGTAGGCAGAGAAGCAGGCAGAGGCAGAGGGAGAAGCAGGCTCCCTGAGGAGCAGGGAGCCTGATGTGGGGCTCGATCCCAGGACCCTGGAATTATGACCCGAGCCGAAGGCAGCCGCTTAACCGACTGAGCCACCCAGGCGCCCGGAAAATTCTGAGAATTTAATATTAGCCTCTCTTTTGAGAAGTCTGTGCTCTATGGCTTTCCTTGCGCTTTATGATGTCTCCTGGCAAGAGGGGATCCTGGAAGAACAGGCTCTTCCTCATGTTAGAGCAGGGGAACAAAACAGAGGGGAGAGAAGAACACAAGAGTAAGCACCTGGGGTGCTGATCAGGGGCCTCCAGGCTTTGTAGGACTGTGAGCAAGACCCTGTGAGACATCTCAGCTTGAAGAACTGATTCCTCAAATCTTTCCTCCCTCCTAAAGAAAACTGAGAATCTGGAGAAAAAGAAGAGCGATTCTACTAGAAATGTACTGTTATTTCCTTGGGACACAAAAATGAGGGATTTCAAGAGAGGTTGAGGGTACTTGTATGTGTGGTTCTTCCGGGTGGGCATAGTGGGAGGTTGATTTTCAAAAGGTGCTACTAAGGGGGCTTATACATCTTTAGCAGAGTATTAGGAAGCTACATGATAGATTTCACTTTTTAAGATCAGCATCTGAAGGACAAAATCAGTACTGATTAAGTTTAACGATTAGAAGCTGGGATTTTTCTGACTATGGTGTTAGAGAAGTTAAATAGCTTGAAATTTGTAACAGAATTGCCCAGTGATTTGTAAATGTGAGATACACCGATGCCATTTGATCGATATATATATTTTTTAATTGGAGGGGGAGGCATTTGCACTTCAATTTGGCCTTACCTTCAGATGCTCTGAGCGAGCACCTTTCTGTGCAAATCGAAAGTCAGATGATCACCTATGTAATCCAGCTTCTCTACTTCTCTAGCTTGAAAATCACAATCTCTATTAATGTTTAGTTTAGAGCACTTTGTTTTGCAGAGAATCGTTAGGAAAAATCTTTCCCACCAGTAGTTTTGTTTCAGGAGAGTCAGCAAGCAACAAGCAGGTCTCACCCGCTTTTCGGAATAAATCACCTTCTACAGTCTCCCATTCAATTAAACTAAACAAACACACTGAATGAAGACAGACTAGCTGGACAGGATTTTGAGTTGGGTTTTTACTTTAATTCTACTTTAGATCTACTTTAATTTCCCTTTTCCTTGAATTGTGGTTCTCGCATACATATAAACTTCCTCCCTGGAAGGCTGGGGGTGGCTGCAGAGTCTGGGTTGCATGCTCCAGACTTGGCTCGCGTTGTCTGAATCATTAGTTCACCCCTGTCAGTTAAGGTGCACCGATGATGGCCACCCTTGGGGGTTTAGCTTTGATGCCTGACCCTCTGTGGAAGCGGCCAGGAGCTCAGTGAGAGGGTCCGTGGGTGGGCAGGTCTCTGTTGCTTTAGGAGGGTCACTGACACATCAGCTCGTCTTTCTCCTTTGATTGATGGCGTCATCTCCAAGGTGACACCTACCTAACTTTTAATATTTCCTAACTTCTTGGTTGAAGGCAGCTAAAAATGACCTCTTCATGTCCATTGAGAAAGAATCCTCTCTGAAAACACTGTATCCAACATCAACTATGAGATAAAGTTCATCCAATTTTCTTGTTTCTCTTTTCCCTCTTCATTCTGGATCTACTATACTGAGCTTTATCTCACGTTTATAAACTGGATTTGAATGGCATTTCCCCTTCTGATTTGACATCAAGATCGGATTGCATGGATAATAGTTCTGGTAGAAATAACCTATAGATAGGCCTTTGTGTGTGTCCCTCTCACTATGTATATACCTACACGCATATTCCATGATGTGCTAATACGTGTATATTATCTATACATATATGTACAAATATATATACTCATATCTATGTATACACCCTAGACTACAATATTCATATATGTATATGTTCTAGTTTAAATTCTGCACAACATTGTTTGTAACCAAACAATAGTCCCTTATAAAATTTCCAACACCTACTTTAATGCCTTTAGCAGCAATGTACTTGAATTTTAACACTGGTCAGTCTCTGTGAATAACTGTAATGCGATGTCTTAAAATAAGTTGAAACCGTAATGAATTGCCATTCTTGTAGGTTGAAATAGGTCAACTATCAGCAACTTGATATGGTACAACCCAGTATAATATCCACTCGCTCTGCAAACACTCGAGTGCCTATAGCGTACGTTACGCCATCTGCCAGGAAAGATTAAAAAAGTGAGAATGAGAGGCTCTCCCTTGGAGCCTCTAGTCTATACATCACAACTGGGATATCGAGTAGAAAGTGATTTGTTCTTTAGGAGGGAAGAGCCGTCTCCTGGTTTGGAAGAGCAGACCATGCTTTCAATGGTAATTCCCTACAGGATTGCAGGGCCTAGAAGTTCACAGAATCTCATGACAAAGCCCTGTCCCTAACAACCTTTGGTGTCCCCCCTGGAAAGAAAAGGGGCACCTGTGTGGTTCAGCTGGTTAAGCATCTGCCTTCGGCTCAGGTCATGATCCCAGGGTCCTGGGATCGAGCCCCATGTTGGGCTCCCTGCTCAGCGGGGAGCCTGCTTCTCCCTCTCCCTCTGCCGCTCCCCCTGCTTGTGCTTGCTCTCTTTCTCTCTCTGTCAAATAAATAAACAAAATGTTAAAAAAAAATAACTTTAAAACAACCTTTGGTGTCCCAGTGCCTCCTGAGTCAAGTTCAGAGCCCTTAGTCTGGCATTCAAAGTACCTATCCAACATTATTCCTTTCCTTTATGTTTTTACCTCTGTCTTCCCAGCTGTTCCTGCTATTCCTTCCTCCTGGAATGTTCTTTCCTCTTACTTGAATGGCAGTCAGGCATAGTTGTTAAAGGTGTGGGTGCTAGACTCATACTGTTTGGGTTTAAATCCCAGCTCTCCACTTATTAGCTATGCAACCTGTGGCAAGGTGTTTGATCTCTGGGTGCCTCAATGTACTCTGATGTAAAAGAGAGAGAATATGAATGCAACCTTATAGGACTGTGTATGTTAAATAATTTATTATATGTAAAGCACTAGAACAGAGCTTGATGCAGAGTAAGCACTCAATAAATATTTATTACAATTTCTGCAAGTCCAAATCTCACTCATCTTTCAAGGCTCTAGGCAAGGGCCATCTTTTCCCCAACACCTCCTCCAGTGTCCCTAGTTCTGAGTTCTTTTTCTGGTCTCTTATTTCTCAGAGCACATCTGTAACTGTTGCATGACAACCCAGGTCTTGAACCCATGGCCCTGAGATCAAGACCTGAACTGAGAACAAGAGTCAGACGCTATGCCGACTGAGCCACTCAGCAACCCCCCCCCCCATTGCACGACACTTTTAATTTCATTCACATCTATTATCTTACCTTCTCTACTAATCTGTGAATTTTTGAAGGTAGGAGCTGCAATACTGCAATGCAGTTCTGAGCTACTGCAGACTCCACAGGTGAAGGGCACAATCCTCAACAAAACTATCCTCACTTTAGGTTCAGACACCAGCTGTCCTGCAGGAGGCCCGCAGGCCACCTGCACTTCTGACAAGCTGGCTACAAATTCAGGGGTTCTCATGAGCCCCTGAAGTTTGAGAATTCACTAGGAGGACTCACAGAACTTAGGAAAGTGCTATGCTAGTGATTACAGTTTTTTAAAAGGATGTAAATCAGGACTAGCCAAATGAAGAGACACATAGGGTAAGGGTCCCAAACACAGAGCTTCCATGTCTTCTTAACGTGGACTCAGGACGCATCATCCTCTGGGCACACTGATGAGTGTGCCCAACCAGGAAGCTCACCTGAGCTTTGGGTGTCCAACATTTTTACTGGGGTTTCATTATTCAGGCCCGATTGATTGAATCATTGATCACATGATTGAACTCAATCTCAAATCCCTTTTACTTCCCTGGAGATCAGGTTGATACCATATGGATCGAACACCCTACATAGTTGGTCTCTCCCTCATGACCAGCCAGCCCCTGAGTCATCTTGTTATCATAAACTCAGGTGTCTGTCATCCTGAGGTCCACCATGAATAACGAAGGTACTCTTATCACTCGGAAAATTCCAAGGACTTAGAAACCCCTCCCAGGGGCCCAAGACAAAGACCAGACAAATTCTTCATTACAGAACAGGAGCCATATCCGATTCGTCTTTGAATTCCCTCTTGTGCTTAGTCATTTGCACGTAATAGGCATCCCCATTTACTAAAAGGTGGAGTTTAGAAAGATAACTTTAGGTAGGATGGATTATAGAGGCCAGCTAAGATTACTATAACAGACGTCGTGTTATTTCGTTGACTTTTTAAATACACTGTTGGTGAGCCTGAAGAAAGAGAAATCTGAACAAAGTCTTCTATCACTCCCCACTGCCCAAATAAAGTCCTGCATTGATTTTCCATATGTTGAATTTATCCAAGAGCCTTCCCTGGGAAGTTAAAGGTGGTCTTAAGTGTGAAGAACTTCGGCCTCTCATTATTTAACTGCCTAAAATAAATAGCTTGTAATCATGTTGCAAAGAGGAATTGTACTCAGTATTACCATTCATACTACTCTCCTGGGGTCTCCGAGGCTGCTTATCATGATGATACATTCACAACATCTATACCCTGTGATATTGGGAATTTGCTTCAAAATAATCCTGAACGGGGTGTGGGGTGCAAAATAACAAGACTATTCATGAGTTAATAATTATTGAAACTGGTGATGGGTAACAGATTTCATCACACCCTTTATATAATTTTTAGATTTGTTTTATAGAGTTTATTTATATTGTGTTCTTTTTCCATTTGTGTATTTTGGGGAATTTTTCATGATAAAAAGTTAAAAAAAATAACTTTGCCTCCCAAACTGAAGACCTCACACGAAGTAGTATATAAGTCAGGGGCCATTTCATATTAGGTAGTGAGTCTTAAACACCAGTCCTCCACCCAACTGATGTGCTCTCTAGTGTCCAAAATCCAAAGATGGATATAAGTGTTGACGTTCAGATGCCAGGTGTCACTGCTGCCCCAAAGACCCCCTCAGCCATCCTCCCACACACACCTGGCACCAGCTTCACTTGGCAAACCCAGTGCAAGCCAATCCTCCCATCGGAAACACTGGTATTTAAGGTACCCCTGAGTTCTGATAAATGCTTCTCAATGCTTCACTGAAGGAAAGAGAAAACCAAATCAACAAAGCTGGTTTGTTCTTTGGAGACCACGGCATCAAAGATGGAAGTCAAAAATCACACGAATGCCAAGATCGCTACAGAACTGTGAGACCAAGCCCCTCTGGACCTTGACCAGATGGACAAACCTTATGAAGTGACGGAAGGCAAAGTCAAGGGAACAGGGAATGGGATTCTGCAACCTTGAAATCCAAACTGCAATGAATCAGGGCGGTAACAAATTCACCTGGGCTGGACAGGAAATTTATGAACTGTGCATCTCAGCCCCTACTGCAGAAGGCGTGCAAAATACGGCCGGCTCTGGGGGCCTGTGGAAGACAAGCTGCAAGAGGCTTCTGGAGGTCCTTCTGCTGGCATAAAATCCCCTTCGAGGTACGGATCTCAGGAGAATAGGAGGTTCGTTGGGAGCATAAACTGAAAACAACTGTTGCACAAGCCCAGGTAGAGGTGGCTGTTAAGTCTGTTTAACCAGCAGGATTACAAATAGCAAATTGGCAACAGAGTTCGCTTTTATGAGTTTGAAAGGAATCTAAGCTAAGTTGTAGCATCAACTATAAGCAGTAAAGCATCCTGGACCAGAATACAGAAGCCCCTGAGCACTATTCTTTAAAAAAAATATATATATCATTTTAATCTAATGTTTGTACATACAAAAAATACATCTCACATATATGCAAGTTATTAAGCATAATGAAATGAACACTTATGAGCCTACTGTCCAGTTTAAGACCTGGAACATTACCAGTTATACCCCCCTACCTTCCTTCCCTCCTCTCCCTCATCAATAGTCACTATCTTGACTTTTCTGCTTACCATTTCCTTGCTTTTTTTAAATTCATCACTTATTAAGAATCCCTAAAAAAAATACAGGTTGATTTTGCTTGTGTTTGACTTATAAAAATGATACCATATTTGTATTCTCCTGGAATTTGTTTTTTTCCTACCTAACGTGTTTCTAAACTTCATTCATAGCCATGTGAGGAGCTGTAGTTCATTCATTTTTGTGACTGTAGAATAATCCATTGTGTGAATAGACCACAATTTTTCTGTTTTGCTGTGGGCTGTTCCCAGTGTTTCAATGTTCTGAGCAGGGCTGCTATGACCATTCTCATACACGTCTCTCGATGTATGAGAGTTTCTCTGGGTAGATACACTGCATACCGGCTATGTGAAAGTTCACCTTTACGTGATAAACAATACACGGTAATGCCAAATTGTTTTCCAAAGTAGTTGTACCAATTTATACTCCCAGCAGCACTGTGTAAACATTCCAATTCATTTATATCATCTCCAATTGCTTATGTTGTTAGACTTTTGAATTTTTGCCAGCCTAGTGGGTATAAAATGGTATCTCACTAAATATCTCACTTAAGTTGCATTTCTTTGTTACTAATGAGGCTTCACATATTGACCTATGCTTATCTGCCATTTGTTTTTCTTCTTCTGTGAAATGCCTGCTTATGCCTTGTATCCATTTTTTTCCCTTGTAGGGCTGTCTTTTTTTTCTTACTGATTTTGTAGGCGTTCTTTCTACACTAAGAACTGGAAGGACCTTGCAAAATATACAGTTCATCTCCCTCATGTGACTGATGAGGAAAACTGAAATGCAGAGAGGTAAGGTAACATGCCCAAAGTCAAAATTTGTGTTAGCAGCTGTGCCGAGAGGAGCACCTGAGTCTTTTAACCCCGTATCAAATTATTTTCTCACTATACTATGAAACCCTCCTTTATTCATTTGCCTCATTGTCCTTTAAATTTTTTTTAAAGCGCCCCAAGCAATACATGTTAATGGTAGAAAAAAGAAAAACAAACATGAGCAACATGAAGACTGTAAAAATTTAATCCCACCTTCTAGACGCGACTACTCTTCACAGTCTGCATTTCCTTTCCAGATAGTAACTACAATAGATAATTCTTATGGAATGCTTACTATAGGCTAGTTAGTATGGAGTGCTTACTATATGCCAGGCACTGTTCTAAACACTTTACATGCATTGATTCTTCTGATGTTCTTCACAACCTCATGAGGCAGATTATCACCGTTATCCTGAATACGGCAGACAGAATGACAAACCTCCCAAAGATGTCCATGTCCTAATCCCAGGAACCTATGACTATGCCATGTTACATGGCAAAGGAAAATTGAGGTAGCCTATGGAATTAAAGTGGCTAAGAAGCTGATCTTAAAATAGGGAGAGTGTCCTGGATTATTCAGGTGGGTCCAACAGAATCACAAGGGTTCTTAAATGTGGAAAAGGGAGTCAGTGGGAGTGATACAATCTGAGAAGGCTTTGACCTACCATTGCTGACCGCGAAGCTGAAGGAAGGGGAGCATGAGCCAAGGAATGCAGGCAGCCTGTAGAAGCTGGAAAAGGCAAGAAGACAGTCTCCTGTAGAGTCTTCAGAAAGGAACACAACCCTGCTGACATCTTGATTCTCATCCAACACGGTCGATAGAATAAAGGCTGCAAAGATGTCCGCATCCTAATCTCTGGAACCTATGAGTATGTCAGTTTACAGGGTCAAAGGAACTTTGCAGATGTGATTAAGAATCTGGAGATGGGAAGATTGTACTGGGTTCGCCAGGTTGGCCCAACCAATCACAAGAATCCTTTTAAAAAGGAGGGAGAAGGGTAGGATTCACAGAGGAGATGTGACCACAAAAGCAGGGGTTGGAGAACTGTGCTCTGAACGTGGAGGAAGGGGCCACAAGTTAAGGAATGCAGGTGGCCTCTAGGAAAGGTAAGCAAACAAATTCTCCCCTTCCACCTCTGTAGGGAGCATAACCCTGTCCACACCTTGATTTTGGCCCAGTGAAACCCATTTTGGATTTCTGACCTTCAGAATGGCAAGATAATAAATGTGTGTTGTTTTAAGTCACTGTGATAATTTGTTGTAGCAGCAATAGGAAACAAATACATCTCTTTTCCAGGTGACCAAAGCTGCACAGCTAGTCAATGGTAGAGATATGAACTCAAGCCAACTGGCTCCAGAGCCCATATCCTTTACCACTGAGAGACATTTATAGATAGAGATTTAAATAGTGTATACATGGCAATAAATGCAAATCTTCCACATTATTTTAATACCCATTCAGCCCTACCATATTAAATAGCTGTGTTCCATACCACATACCATTGCCATATGTTATTTACTAAATCCCCTGTTACTGGATACTTAAGTTGTTTCTAATGTCTTAAAATTGGCAGTGATAAACATCTTTCTAGTGATATTAATAATTTCTTTAAGAGAAGCTCTTAGAAATGCTAAGTCAAAAGAAGTGCATTTTTAAAAAATGACCAAATTACCCTCCATAAGATGGCACTGGCATATAATTTAAAAGAAATAAAACACACAACTAGAGCAGGAAAATACCTACTTACCATTTCTGCAACACTTCTTGTAGTAATCTACTTTTCTTATCCACACTATATGCTTGACTTAACCGCACTTTTTGAAGGTTTTAGCTACATTATTTTTTCTGCACAATCATAGGTGTTAGAGCTAGTCAGTTTTTAGAGATATTTGGTCTAATCCTTTAAATTATAGACAAAGCTCCTGGGGCCCAGAGAGGTGAACAGACTAGGAAAGGCTCCTTTGGTGGGGCATGTGTGGCCAGCATCCCCTGGCCTGGCCCCAAATCCAGTGTCTTTTCACATGCGCAGTAAACTCCAAGAAGACCCCTAAAGTGGTACCGTTATTGATTTTTTTCCTTCAAATCATGCCAGAAATCTCTTATCCTCATTAATGAGAAGCTTGTTTTAGGGGCTGCAGATTAATAATGATCTGCATACCTAGTAATAAAAAATAAACTCTAGCCCTTTCCTGGAGTGAGCCTGTTTGTAGTTACTCATTGTGAAATCTGGTAGGATTGATGGCCGACAATAACTTCCTCCTCCCCAATGTTTTATGCAGGAGTTTTTAGAGCGGATAATCAGAGGTTTTCCATCATTTCCTTTCTGCCTAAGAGTGGATCATTTTCTAACATGGATTGAGTGTTACCCAACAGCACTACGGTTACTTTGTCGTGGAAGATGATGAACACCACGGTACGCACACTCCTTCCTTCTCTGTGAAGCAAAACAATGAAATAGGAAAACACGCGGCCATTTTCTGACTGACCTCAATCGCCGAGGGTGGACCCCGCACGTTACATCAGCAGGCCGGCTCCATTACACGGCCCTGGGCTGTGCTCGAGCTACTGAAATATTGATTTTTACAGAGCCGGCGCACACACACTGAAAAATCAATATTCCAGTGCACACAACAGAACAGGCGGCAGAGCCCGGACCAACTCATAGGCCCAGCGAGCACTGCAGCAGGCCTTGGCCGAGGAGGGGGTGGGGGGCTGGAGGAAACAATGCCGGGGGAGAGGCCCCGCAAACCCGGGAGGGGTCAGATAAACAACCAAGTGTGCAGAGGGAGGAGAGTGGAGAGAAAGATCCTTGAGGATAAAACAGTTGGAAGGAGCAATGATTTATCCTTCCATTGGGGGGGAAATGGGGAGAAGGACAGAGTAAATTAAGAAGAGAGGATGGGAGGAATGTTACAGGTAAGAATCTTACCATGAATTTTTTTTTTTTTTGGCTTCTCTGTATCATTCGGTCAGATTTAGAGGGGAAAACTTATATGAAGATGATACAGATATTTTCTTACACAAAGGAAAAAACTAGGCTAACCATGAGAAATCTTTATATTCAAAAAAGTGCAGCTCCTTTCCTTTTTCTTGGTGACTAGAAGCTGGCAGATATTGCAGTAATCATTAAAGAGTCAGCATTTATAATATGGGCTCTACCTTTGCAATGCTGTTCCTTTCTTTTCCTTGGGGAAGGGGGAGGGAGGGAAGACATCCCGGTCATGTGGCCATTCATCGATTCCCTTGCTTTCTAGAAAAGCACCTTTGGCATTATTGGGGAACCACGTAAAGAACGGATTCCTTTTATTTGGCCCGTGACTTCTCAGGGAAATTGGAGCTTCTCAGAGTCACATCTCCACCCAGATTTGGGGAGGAGAACGTGTCCAGGTTCCACTCTCGGTGTCCAGTGCTGAGCAGAGGGCGGGGTGGAGACGGACCGGCCCTCCGTTAGTTCTTGTAGACATGTTAAAAAAACAAAACAAAACCAGAACTGGCACTTTTAGTTCGCATTTTGGCCCCTTTATATTTGGAGATAGGGGTAGGTAGTTAATTAAAAGGGAATACTTTTAACCCCGATGAATTCTTGATTTTGCTTTGTCCTAGAATTCTCTTACCGGAATCTCGCTATTAGTTCTAACTCTCTGCCAGAGGAGGAAACTGCCCTCCCCGAGGTTTCCATTTCGTTCTCAGTCCTGCAGGCAGCGGCGCGTCTTGCTCCTCCCCAGCCCAGGCAAGACCCGGGACCCAACCTGGGTTTGGGTTCAGGTCTGGTCTGGTGGAAGGGGCTCCAAAGGAAGCGGGCATTCCGAGGCACCTTGCGAACCGCGGGATCCTTGGGCCAACCAAGGCTGGCTGGGAACTGGGGCCGCTAGTCTGTCGCCAGAGGCAAAGGCGGCAGAGAGTGGGGGGGGGGGGGCCGGGGGGGGGGGGCAGGACGCCGAGCCAGGTGGCTACCTGGAGCGCCCCGCCCCTCGCAGCCCCTCCCCGGCCCGTCCCCCGCCCCCGCCCGCTCGCCCCGCCCACTCCCGCCCCCGCCCCCGCCCCCTGCCCCGCGCGGCCGCTCTATTTGCATAAGGAGGCGGCTCCAGGGACCGCCCGGGGCGCACGTGACCCCGGGGGAGGCGGAGGGAACCTGCTGACTTGACACGAGCCGCTGTGCTGCTCCCCTTGGCGCGGAATAGCGAGAGCAGCCGTGACCTCCGACCCCGCCCGCCGGCAGCCAATAAGAGCGCAGGTCGTCTCCAAACCCAAAATTTCCACGTCGGCAAAAGTCAAGATGGAAGGGAGCGGAGCGGAGCGCGAAGGGGGGAGCCCGCCCCGAATGCCTGGCGGCCGGCGCTGGAGTGGCAGGCTGGGGAGCTTGCGGCGGGCGCGGAAGGGGCCACACGGGAGGGCACCCCGGCCTCCGTCGGCCGGAGCGCGACCACCCGCCCCCAGCCCCGGGCGCCTCTGGGAGCCCAGCACTTTGCCAGCCTCCTGTGCACCCCGGCCCGGGGGGCGCAGCCCATTGCACCTCCGGCCCTGGCTCTGGGGGGGACGTAACGGAGGGGACGGTGGCGGGAGGTTTCGGGGGGGAGGGAGGTGGGGAAGACACTTTCCAGACCTGTTGCGCGGGTGCAACAGCTGTTCAGGTGCGGTATGTAGGGGGAGGGGGCCGTGGGGGGGGGGAAGGAGGGTGGTCTATACTGCAGGGGCAGGGGGTGCAGGGCGGGGGCTACGAACAGGGGGCTGTGTGCAAAGGGAAAGGTTGTGTGCAGACGGGTTCCACGGGAATCTTTCTGCCTAATGGGGCAGGGAGAATCCCAAAGAGTGGGTGGGTAGAGCGGAGGGGAGAAGACTGCATAGACGCGAGTTCTGGGTCTGGGCAAGGGCTACCCGAAGACCGGGAATAAAGTGGTGGGAAGGGGAGACGCTGTGGCGGCCCCGCAAACGCTTGCTTTCCTTGACATCCCATCTGTAGGGCATTTCCTGGGCCTGTATTCGACCCCCGTTAACTCTTTCAGCTCCGAGAATTCGTCCTCGTGCGGTCCTCTCCCCCACCAACTTTCCAGATGGGAAGGTAAAAAGTTGCCACAAGTTGGATGACGTTGAGTTAGCCGCTGGCAAAAGTTTAAATAGCAGGACCGAGGAGGAGGTGGGGTTCGACCGGGAATGAGTTCTAATCTGGGATGGGTGGGAAGGAGGGGGAGGGGGTGTGATTACTGCAGCCTGTTTGCTGTGACATTGCAACCAGAATTTGTGGAACCGGGCTGTTGAAACACCATTTCTGTTGGGCATTTGCTCCTGCTGACTGCGGCAGTAACTTTCCATAATTAATGACCCGTTCCATTATCGGTCGCATCCTGAGCTAAATTGCTTTTAACGAGTTATTCTTCTTTGTCTTAGTTGGGGGTGGGGGAGCACACCTGCAGGAAGAAACTTCTGGAGGAAGACAGCCTATTTGGTCTTTTGAGGCAAAGTTCTGAGACACTCCGACTCTGAATATGATAGAAGTCAGTGCACTACAGAACTTTGTCTCTAGAGACTGTGGTCGCCACCACCATCGCCGCTAGGGCTTCGGAAGCTGGGCCGGGTAGCCCTGGTGGCCACGTCGCTGCGCCTTTCCCTTGGGGGAGGGGCGAGGCCAGAGAGGGGTCCCAGTGCTGCTCAGGAACTTGGCAACTCTTTTGAAGCCAGTGGATTAAACCACGTAAATGGGAACAGAATCCTCCCAGGTCTCCCTTAGTTCATTTTACACTGGTGGACTCCTGATGCAGAGTTTTGGGGTTTAAAGCAAAAACAAAAACTTGGGGCTTTGAGAGCTTATTTAAAAGGTACTCAAAAGACCGGCCTCACTTACTGAAGGAGAGGAGAGCCACAGGTTTATTAATTGGTGTGTGGGTGTGCAGTGCTTTACAGGAATTTAAATTCTGTACCCTTGAAGAAGGAAATGTATTTGTACAAAAACCATGGATAATGGTCCTTTTACTCAAGTGGCCTGTTAGATAGATGAGATCCTGCAGGGACTGAGTTTGGTGATCTGTTCTCAATTCTGTTTCTGATTTAGGTCTAATTCACTTTTATTTTTTTAAAATAGACTTTATTAATTGAAAGGAAGCACTTTTGCCAAAAAAGCATTTTGAAGGACAGTTTGGGGGGGAGGTATTTACATTCGGGGTGTTAGAGATACTTTACACAGAGACACTGCTCTTCTCATCCCTGCGGGAATGTGGGTTTTGGTCGGTGAGTTCCTATCAATAGCCTGCTCTGTGCAATGGGCCAGTGACTGGCACCAGATTTTAGTCCTGTTCCATCCACATTGCCCTATTTTGATTTTTTTGAGCTCTTGGCTGGAGCTGATTGATCCAGGGAATCACAAAAACTCCTTATTAGTAAAGGCATTTATCCAGCAAATATTCATGGAGTACCTGCTGGGTGGCAGGCCCAGGGTGGTGAGCAAAAGGGGATTGGTTCCTGTGCCATGTTGCTGACAGCCAAGTGAAGGGGTGACTCCCATTTGATACAATTTGTGGGATGCCTCGGAATCCTTGGGGTTGCCTGTGTGTTACCCTGAGACACAAACATTTAAAAAATGGTTTTCGTTTTTAAAAAGCCATTTTTTAAAATTTTTTTATTGTTAATCACCATACATTACATCATTAGTTCTTGATGTAGTGTTCCATGATTCATTGTTTGTGCATAACACCCAGTGCTCCACGCAGAACGTGCCCTCTTTAATACCCATCACCAGGCTAACCCATCCCCCCACCCCCCTCCCCTCTAGAACCCTCAGTTTGTTTTTTCAGAGTCCATCGTCTCTCATGGTTGGTGTCCCCCTCTGACTTAATCCCCTTCATTCTCCCCCTCCTGCTATCTTCTTCTTCTTCTTTTTTTTTCTTAACATATATTGCATTATTTGTTTCAGAAGTACAGATCTGTGATTCAACAGTCTTGCACAATTCACAGCGCTCACCATAGCACATACCCTCCCCAATGTCTATCACCCAGCCATCCCATCCCTCCCACCCCCCACCACTCCAGCAACCCTCAGTTTGTTTCCTGAGGTTAAAAATTCCTCATATCAGCGAGGTCATATGATACATGTCTTTCTCTGACTTATTTCACTCAGCATAACACCCTCCAGTTCCATCCATGTCGTTGCAAATGGCAAGATCTCATTCCTTAAAAAGCCATTTTTTACTTGGTTATATTCCAGCTGGTTTATCAGTGGGAGAGGGGTGATAATGGAGGACGGATCAATGGGTGGGGGGGGGGAGTAATCAGTTGCTTGATAGTAGAGCTAAATGGTGGGACTTAGCAGTTGCTTTTCCCAGGAATGCTGTGTCCTGGTGCTAAGGCAGCCCGTATGCTCTTTTACGTGGCTGGGACCCCGTCTCCCATCTTTCCGTCTGACTGTTTTGCTTCAGGTCTTCAATGCTTTGCCCAAAAGATGGCAGAGTTATATTTGTGCAGTAAAATAAAGTCATTCAAAATCATGTACTTGTATTCATTTGAGATGTAAGGTATGCTTACTTGTGGAAAGGATTCTTTCCACTGATTTTTGTGGCTAAATGTGTCCAAGAGATATTCTGAAAATCCCGACCTCCAACAAAACTTAAAACCAACTTTGTAAGAGGATGCATGTGGCCCTTTGAGGGTGTGGGGAAGAGTGGTTGACAGGGAGAGCAGTCATCCAAGTAAAGAGATGAGGTCAGAGTCTCCTCCAAAGAAGGGTAAGGTTTCGAGTCCCTGACATGAGGATGTCCGGTTTGACTTGATGCTTAAATGCTTTGCTTAGGAATCTGCTTTGTCTCCTGCCTGGGGCTACTGGTGAGGGAGAGGACTGGCCAGATAGGAAGGCTCTGGCTTAACCTGCACTGATGATGTTGGAGTAGGAACTAGAATAATTGGCAGTCTAGGGGTGCTTACTGTAAACCTTGCATTGCCTCATAGACAGTCATTCAGCAGCCTGAATATCAGGTGTTACTCTAGATGCTAACGATGTAGCAGTGAGCAAAGTAAGCCAAATTCCTGGTCCTCTTGGAGGTCATTCTTGTGCCAGAGGGAGACAATAAAAATATAAGCTAGAAGAGTGGGAAGCATGCCAGGAAAGGGGGAACAAGGCGCAGTGGGGAGGCAGGGTGTTCTTAGAACCTGGAGTTCCCGGGCCAAAGGACACCATCACCAGCAGCCTACTTTGCATGGCTCAGGCTGTCCTGTCTCTACTTTCAACATTTGAAGTGAGTAAACCAAACTATAGGCATATTGGAAAGCATACATCACTAAACGTTGGTGGCCTTCCACTTTTTTTATTTTTTTATTTTTTTTTAAAGATTTTATTTATTTATTCATGAGAGACAGAGGGAGAGAGAGAGAGAGAGAAGCAGAGGGAGAAGCAGGCTCCCAAGGAGCAGGGAGCCCGATGCGGGACTCGATCCCAGGACCCCGGGATCATGACCTGAGCCGAAGGCAGATGCCCAACCATCTGAGCCACCCAGGCGCCCTCCACTTTTTTTTAAAATAACATTTTTCCCCCCAAGTGCCAAGGTTGGGAAATGTGGGGGATGCTAGAAAATCTTCCAGGAAGAGCTGGGGAAGCTCATCACTAGATCACTGACACCTTCCTTGGTTATGTACTGTCTAATCCCATCTTCCAGCAGCAAAGCTCTAGGATTCTAGGTAACCTTGCATCTCTAAGAGTGTTTATTCCAAAGAACCCCCAGCCATTCTCAAATGTCCTTCAAATAGTGGGGGGTGGCGGTGGGTGGGCGTGTATTTCTTGGCATCCCCAGGAACCAGAGGAGTCCACCGTCTAGTCCACATGTGATTTCAGGAACCACTTTTTTTTTTTGCTAAATTCTTGTTACTTGACTCAAATTTTTCTTACTCATGTGGGCAGTACACATAGGGAGCTTTCTTTCATAGGATAATCATGACAGACACAGAGAAACCTTACAAATACAAAAGCTGTGGGCAGGAAAAGAAGAAAGGCAGAACTCATTGTTCGCGCTGCTATATGTGACGTGTAAGGAATAAAAATCTGTGTCACTTTGGTAGCCTTGGAGGAACCAGATGGAAGGAAGATGATGTCTCTGCAACAGACCCCATCTAAGGCCCAGGTCTCATGATTCTGGTCTGTGAATTCATCAGATGAGCGCTAGGAGAACTAACAATGGCTTCACTACAGCAAAAAGCCACTCCTGAAATGACCGATTTGCTCCTCAGATGTGCCTCTCTTTTTGCCATTCAACAGGAAAATACAAAAAATAGCTGGTAGTTAAACAGAACTTTGTGCCAAACACTGTTATAAGTTTGCATATGTTAAATCACTTACTCTGAAGTTAGTACTATTAATATCATTCCCATCGTAGAGATAAGAAAATTGAGGCAAAAAGAGTTTGAATAATTTGCCCAAGGCACACAAGCTAGTCAATAGCCAAAGCAAGGTACAGATCCAGGCAATCTGGATCGGTCTGTGATCCCAGCAGCTATGCTGTACTGGGTATCATTCAGTTGTTTAACGGGGTATAGCATAGTACAAAGCCTGGGAGTCTAGGTTCAAAGTTAAAAGCACTGAACATGATTAGGACTTTGTTCAATGCAGATCTTCAGTCTGTCTTTAGCATGTGAGGTTGGGTTACAGGGCCCTGAGATGGCACTGCTTTGAGGATTATTTTACTATTTTGAGTCTACTGGTCACTTTTGCCACTGGGCAGAATTGAACGCTGAGGGAAAAAAAAGTTTAATAAATATCCTGGTTGATACGGTATAAGAAACGCAATAGAAGCAGAAAACAACTAAATTGCATTAATGCATTCATTCCACAGACTTTGAGGTCCTGCCATGTGAACGCCCCTGGTTTTGAGCAGTGTGCAAAGCACAGGGCGCTGGGGACTACTGCTAACTCAAGCCAGAATGTCCAGGAAGCCTTCCCAGAGGAGGTGATAGCTGAATATTGAAGGATGAGTAAAGGTAGCCAAATGAAGGGCAGAGAGGGCGTTCTAGTTCAAAGGAACAGCAAAAACAGACTCATGGAAACATGCAACAGTAAAACGTGTTTGGGAATCAGCAACTCCTTATGTGTGGCAGGCAGAAACATCACGTGTAAGTCAGCGACAGGAAATGAGGCTAAGGAGATTGGCAGGGGTAGACCATGAGGGGCCTTGTGTGGTATGTTTAAAAATTTGAACTTCATCCTGAAAACCAAGCGAAGCAACTAAAGGATCTTAAGCAGGGAAATGGCCTGATCAGCTCTGCTTTTTTAGAAAATGTATTCTGGCAGCAAAGGGAAGAGTGAATTATTTGGAGATGGATTAGCAAGTTGAGAAGCTATCGGAGTCATACAGGGAGATACCATGAGAGCCAGTGGGATGCACAGGAGAGGTGTGGAGGGGCTCAGGAGGAGAGCAGGCAGACCAGCTGACCTGGGGCAACGCAGAAGAACTTCCAAGAGAGCCTGCTTCCGAGGCCCTTACATTTTGCTGCTGGTACTCACCCGGGGAATAAAACTGGCGCTAAACTGCATTGTGTATGATATTTCGAAATATTAAACTTGCTTGGCTATAATCCCAAGTTAATTCTGGGAGTGTAATATTGGAAACATCTCTTTAACCCTCTATGGCATTTTGGAGATTTTACCCTAGTTCATCAAATCTTAGAAGTCGAGGGTTGTGAGATGCATCATTATTTGTCTTCCACTAAGAAAGAAAAAAATGCTGCCAATGATACTACGACCCAGGGCTTATATATCTACTTAGTTTTTCATTTTTTGAAAAGATCTCTTTTAGATTTATTCGGATATAGATTTTTAAAAATGAGCCAGAACCCCAGCAGGAAACAGCACCATTACAAGGTGGGAACTCTAAAGGTTTGATGAGAAGAATATTTACAAAGTCTGTGAGCAGGGAGGAGTGAAGGGCCCTCAGGGGATGGTGACAGTGGGAAGCAGTTACCACTCCCAGCTGCAAGTGGTGCATGCAGATCTGGGGGGCCGGGGGCGATTGTGGGGGAGGTGTGTAGAATATTGTTGCTGGCAGGAGCTGTGGCCTTTGGCAGAGGAGTGCAGCCATGGCCAACCCACTGCCCAGCAGGGAGGGAGCCAGGGGAGTGAATACCCTGACCTCTCTCCTCTGCTCTGCAGGCTCCTGCCATTGCTTCCCATTGGCTGACCCCAACTGGAAGCCAGATGCAAGGGGCCTGGCCAGCACAGTCCCGAGAGGTCAGCCTCAAGTGGGTAGCAAAAGGTGGAGAGTGCATCTGGAGGGTCAAATAGGAAATTGCCAGAACAGAGGTTTTTTTTTGCCTCCTGTCACTTGTGTATATATACCAAGGAAAACTATCAGAGAAATAATTGCTTGAAGTATGCCTACAACTTCATATTCAGGATCCCCAATGTCTAATTTTTTCACATAGCATTATCCTTTGTGCTGATAGGAGCAGAAGTCATGATGCAGTGTTTCTTAGAAGGGTGCCGCACAATGGTCTCTGCATCTAAGCCAGTGACACCCTGCAAGGTTGCTGCCGGGTCGTTTTAAAAATTATGGTGGCAAAATATATAGAATGTGAAATTTAGCATTTTAACCATTTTTAAGTGTATGCTTCAGTAGCATCAAATACATTCACACTGTTGTGCAACCTATCACCACCCTCCATCTCTAGAAGTTTTTCATCACCCCAAACTGAAACTCTGTACCCATTAAACAATAACTCTCCATGATGTTGGGACTTTCCTGACCTTTCTAGAAGGGGTCAACAGAAGACTTTCAGATCGAATTTGTGCAAAGGTAGAAAATGTCAGGGAGATGATACCTGCTTCCTGGCTGACAGCATTTATAAGGTATGATTCATTGTAAGATGCATCCTAATATCAGAGATCTTCAAATGTGGAAAAATATGTTGCTTAGAATCAATGGACTCTGATGAATCTCTAGAATAGCACTTACAACTAGTGTTCCATGAATGGGTTTCAGGTGAACCAAAATATTGTTCTTCTCTGCTCTCAGGCAGGCAAGCCCTAAGGCTGCTGGAACCCTTGGGCTGGAGACCCTAGGCTTTGAGTATCATTATCCCTCTACCCCAATGTGCCCTTAAACTATTACCATTTACCATGTAACATGATAGGAAAAGGCCAGGAAGCACAGCTTTGGAAGATTCCCTTCTTTAGTCTGGCCAGATTTCTGATTTTGCATTTACTACAGGATCATCTGCATGCATCAGGAGGCAGGGGATACTGATGGAAAAGCTGTTCAAATACGCTTGGACCAATGTAGCAGCAAAGCTACACCCTGTTCCAGAGGACAGAAGATACGTTCAAGCCATTGAGATCCTTTCTGCATTCATGCTATGAAAGGTCAAAAAGAAATGACTTAAGGGTGCTTATCAGACGCAAACCCATGTGTACACTTTCAACCAGCAATCGCATTCATATTGGTTAGGATAGTTTAGACTCTCAGTAATATAAACCCAAACTCAACTGGCTGAAAGGAAAAGCAACTTCTCAAGCTTTAGAAGTCCAGTGGGAGGGAGGCTTCGGGGCTGGTTAATCGAGCAGCTCCGCAGTGCGTTGAGGAGCCAGGTAACTACCGGGATCTCCCCCCTCTGCCATCGTTGGTTTCTTTGCCTCATTTCCAGGCTAGGTCCTCCCCTGTCTGTGTGAAGGCTGCAGCAACTCCAGATGTGACAGAAGAATGTCGCTGAGCCCCTTGTATTCTCAAGGCCCCCAGTCACTTTCTGCTATTGTCCAGAATTGCATTGGATGCCCAGGTATTCACCGATGACTGCCAATGGGAACAGGACCACGTGACTGGCTAGACCAACCAGAACTTAATTTGAGTCAGGAGGCATTGAGGGGGACCCTGAACCAAGTCAATTCTGTTAGCAAAGAAGAGATGGGGGCAGGGTGTCTCTTGGGTAGGCCAAGGGAAGTGTCTGCTGGCCCACTTTTAGGGAGCAGTCTCACAAAGCTGCAACTGCCTGGCGATTGTACCCTCATTGCACTATTATTTTTAAAGGCAAAATTTAGAATTAACCAAACTGTCCATCATCAGTAGAGGATCAGATAATAAGTGATGGTACATCCATGGAATAAAATAGTTATTAGGAAAGAGTGAGGAAGATATGAATGCAATCAACAGGGAAGCGTGTGAGATACAGTTTTCAGTAAAGAAAATGTAGAACAATAAAGGGGGTTTGATCCCCTTCTGATCCTTCTATGTGCACTCATGTATACAAATACTCAAAATAGAGTTTGGAGTTCTGATCGGAAGGGGATTCAGATGGGGTGGTGATGGGAAAGAGGAACTTGCACTTAATAGGTTATATACTTTTGATTGTTTGACTTTTTGTTAACTCAATATAATACTTTTGCAATTAAAAAAAAAGTAAGTTTGCCACACGGGAAGATGTCAAATAGAATGTGACCTTAGCAATAGTGTATTACTTAGTAATGAGATAATACTCCTCTCCTACATTACAGCCACATGTATAAGTAAATTAACCCCTATTTTATTACTTCTTTTTTGGAGTCTCATGCCCACACTGGAGGCGTCTATCTCTTGCTGGTGAACAGTGTAGCCTTTTGAGGGGGGCTGTCCAATCCTGTAGCAACTAAACACATGTGGCTCTTAACATTTAGACTGAGAACAATGAACTAAAACAATTGCTCAGTCACACTAGCCACGTTTCAAGCCTCAGCAACCGCGCATGGCCAGTAGCTGCCGTGCTGGACAGCTTAGATTATAGAGCGCGTCGGTCACTGCAGAAAGGTCCAACAGACCGTGTGGCTCCAAGCCTGGCTTGAGTTCAAGGGTAAGCTTCGTTTCTTAGTAGCCATGTGGCTTTGGGCAAGTGGGTTAACATCTTTCTTCCTTTCTAGGCATTGAAACAGGGATAATGATGATACTTACCTCATAGAACTGTCGAGCAGATTAAAATTCTTGGTGCCTGGTACATGGTAAATTGTCAGTAAAGTTTCCTGTTGTTGTGGTAACTGCTATTAGGAACATTTTTACCAACATTGACTGAACACTTAACTAAGTGTTGGGCATTGTTCTCACACCTTTATCTTATGACGAAAACTGAGGTTTGGCAAGTGAAGTAAAGCTACCCCATGTCACTGGAACAGGCAGGGCAGAGGCTGAGCCTGGTTCCATTCCAAGGCTTGTGCTCCTTGGTGTTTAATCTGCGAGTGACCTTTTCTTAGGGGGTTGGGAGGACTGAGTAGCTAACCCTCCCTCTGGCAACCTCACCCCCCCCCCAACCCGCCTTTCTCTTCCCTTTCTGAACAAGAGCTGACTGATTCAAAAGGACGATAAGATTTTAGATTTCTAATTAACTTTTTCTTTTCTCTTTTTTTCAATGGTGGAAGGAAAGGTTGGAGATGAGAGGACAATGAAATATATTAGCAGCTGAAAAAAAATCCATTCATTCTCTGTAGTGTGCGAATATTCTCAGTTTCTTCTTATGGGTTTTCCTAAAGTTGAATAGTCCTTTTAAAAGGAAACCACTTGTGACCAAATTAAAGAAGGGGAGATCTTGCTCAAAGATGAAGCAGGAAGAGACAGTTATCTTCAAGAGCTCCTAATCAAAGTTTAAAATCATCATATGTCTCCGCTTAAAGGTTCAGTTACACATACCCCTTGCTTGGGGGGAGGAGGTCTGTAGGAAAGCATGTGGATCACCGTCGACAGTTATGAAGAAGGCTCATGAGAGAGGAGGCTGGAGGTGTCATTTTCGCTCATGCATTTGGGAGGGGACTTGTGTCCGACACATCTTGGGGTGGACCTGGCTTCGTTTTCATTGGTGGAAATGGCACCCTTCACTGGAGAACCTTTAGAATTGTTTTCCTTATTGTGCTGCATGCTGTCAAAAAGATGTGTTCCATTTCAGCGGGGAGAATAAAGCCCTGCAGCAGCGCAGAAGAGAACTGGTATCTGCAGATAAGGTCTTGCTTTGTATTTCATTTCTTACGCTACAATTCCAGTTGGCTACAGTTGCCCTGTGAATCAACATTTATATTGAAGTTATTACCATGAGCTGAAGTGCTATGGAAAATGCGCCTTCAGTATTTTTCACTCTTCCTGAGCTGAGAGAGAGAGAGGGAGAGAGAGAGGGAGGAAAAGTGTGTGTGTGAGCACGCACGTGTGATAGGGGAGAGGAAAGACCGCTAATGCAGCTTTTGAAAGGCCATTGAGAGCGCCTGGGTGGCTCAGTCGTTAAGCGTCTGCCTTCGGCTCAGGTCATGATCCCAGGGTCCTGGGATCGAGTCCCGCATCAGGCTCCCTGCTCAGCAGGAGACCTGCTTCTCCCTCTCCCACTCCCCCTGCTTGTGTTCCTGCTCTCGCTGTGTCTCTGTCTGTCAAATAAATAAATAAAATCTTTAAAAAAAAAAAAAAAAAGAAAGGCCATTGAGAATTGGCTTGTTAGGGTGTCCCGGCGTTGTGTCTGGGGATCAGAGAAAACGAAGCGGATGGTTAAGCAAGACCATCTTGGGCTGTTAAACCATGTGATGTTAACAGTTGACCAGGATTTATCTGTACCCTGTGAAATCCGAAAATGGAATTTAGTTCATCTCTCTAGCTTCCAAGTAGTGATTTTGAAATCATTTGAGGCGCTTCACCATAAAATGAATTGCGGATAACTTACCTTGAAAAACTTGAATACAATTTGAATAGAAAAAAAACAGGAACTAGTAGGAAACTTTTTTGCTCTTATACTGTTTCTTCCTCTCCGATGCAAATCATGAGGTTTCTTTGTTTCTGAAATATGATTTATTGAAGATAAATTGTAGCACAACGCCTAGAACGTGGGCCATGCTGGCTTCAATTCTAGACTCCATGATGGCAGGGGTCATCTGTGCTTGATTTATTGCCACATTCCAACACCTGTCACTGCTCCTGGCACATTGTAGCCATTCCATAAATATTTGAATGTGTGAATGGGTTTGTGGCTCCTAAGCTTTGTGTGTGTTTGCGTGTGTGGATGTGGGTGTGTTTAAGTATCTTTACTTTGAGAGTTAATATAATTTCAATTTGTTTGCACTGATGTTGGCTTCTTAGATGTTTGATATGATGATCGGTGAGGTCACCACATCCTTCCACATATGTGCTTGCCCAGTTTTTCTCCTGTGGAATTAGTTAAAGCATACATTTCTCTTCCAACATTTCTTTTTGAGTTGATCCTGGATGGAGAAGTTTCCAGCCTGGAATGATTACAATTGAAAGAAACTTTTTCCTTATTCTTCCTGATGCTGACACACCCACTTCTCTCTTTTAAAATGATAGCATTACATCTTGGGTTAATGTAATAAAGCCCGGGGATCTTCAGACTGGGGCCTGTACACCCCAGGGGGTAAATGAAGACTTTGTAGAGGATACTCGGGCATTGAAATGTGAGAATTCATTCTGTATCCTCAACAGCCCCACTGGTGATAGGTGATTCCTCTCCTCTCTCTCTTTCCCTAGCCTTCTTCCCCCACTCGACAAAAGAAAGGCTCTTTCTTTCTTACCCTCCCCTGTCTCAAATCTTTCTAAAGTATGTTGCCTGGGGTATAAAAACTTTTGAGATATCAAACAAAGGGGCAGTTTCATTAGACAACATATATTTATTAAATACCTACTATGGGGGCGCCTGGGTGGCTCAGTCGGTTAAGTGTCTGACTCTTGATCTCAGCTCAGGTCTTGATCTCGGGGTCATGAGTTCAAGCCCCACGCTGGGCTCCACGCTGGGCATGGGCCACTTTTATTTTTTTTTTAATTTTTTATTGTTATGTTAATCACCATGCATGACATCATTAGTTTTTGATGTAGTGTTCCATGATTCATTGTTTGTGCATAACACCCAGTGCTCCATGCAGAACGTGCCCTCTTTAATACCCATCACCAGGCTAACCCATCCCCCCCACCCCCCCCCAGAACCCCCAGTTTGTTTTTCAGAGTCCATCGTCTCTCATGGTTCGTCTCCCCCTCCGACTTACTCCCCTTCATTCTTCCCCTCCTGCTATCTTCTTTTTCTTTTTTCTTAACATATGTTGCATTATTTGTTTCAGAGGTACAGATCTGTGATTCAACAGTCTTGCACAATTCACAGCGCTCACCATAGCACATACCCTCCCCAGTGTCTATCACCCAGCCACCCCGTCCCTCCCACCCGGCATGGGCCACTTTTAAAAACAAAAGCGAGAGAACACTACATATATCCTAATTATTAAATAAAGAGCTTATTCCTATATTTTTTAAATGGATAATCTGTAGGTATCAAATTGCTATGACATTTAAGTTTCATTGGATAAATATAAAAGAATAATGTCACAATTTTATTTTAAAAATCTCAATATTTACAATCACCAGAAAATGCGTCTATGAAATTATTTAAACTTAGGAAAAATGTCAAGTACTGAAATTTGTGCTGAGGGCACATAAGTTTTCAAAGTTCCTGAGATGGAGCGGGGCAGGGGAGCTATGTAAATTACCTTGTGAAGACCAAACTAGAGCTTCTGTGTTTTGGAAAGGGAGCTGCTAGGCGAGTGGCCCAATACACATGTGACAACATGGCCTGGTTGTAACTGATATTTGGCAGAATCGTACTAAAGCTTTCCCTAAAGGGACAGGAAAAAAAAAAAAAACATGCAGATCACTTATAAAATGTTGGCTTAATAATTGCTGGTTTTAAATGGCCACCACAAACACAATAATTAAATTTTGTAGTCATTTTGGATTGTCATCTCTAGAGGCCAGAAAAGTATGATAACATAATTGAGGTACTATTCAAGGTTGATGAGCCACTCTGCAGCTATAACCCAGAAAGGATTATATTCAGGCACTAGCATCAGTCAATATAGAGCCCCCCTCAGAGGAAATGGCATGAACACAGTCCAGTTTGATCGAACCTTGCCCTGGAAGCATGCTCATTGTGTACAGCCCCCTGTGTTGTCCAGCATGGAAGCCTGTTGTACTTTACGCCTGCAGCTAATGTTTAGTGAGCCCCTACTATGTGCCAGGCGTTGTGCTAAGGGGTGGTTGTATACTGGTGAGCAAAAGGACATGACCTGTTCTTGGCTGGGCTCAGTGTCCACCTCCTGGGGAGGATCAGATGAGCTTTGCTGGGGGAAAGATAAGCAAGGAGAAGCTTAAGACACCATGCCTAGCATGAGCATGCAGTCGATGTCAGCTGTTATTAGTTATAGTTATAGTTATTATTATACAAATATTTAGTGTCGCTGTTACCGAACGGATTTTAAAAGTGCCAATGTTGCTTTAGTGATCAGGGTAGGAGGTACAAAAATCACACAGAGTCTGAATCTTACTAGCTGCTATCGCAAACCTGGGTGTGCCATTGTTTTCATGATGGTACATTATAGGATGGGGTCATCATCAAACTATATGGTAAGAACTAAAGCCGGTTCTTTTTACTACAAGGATCATAATCTGACTTTGAAACAGTTGGTATGACATGATGACTTCTGGCTGCTTGTTTTTACAAAGGAGCCCTCACAAGTAAATGGAAGTGCCCCCCACACTGCTCCCTCTGAGGTCCGCCGCTGTTCAAGCAGTGGTTAGCACAGTTCACTGTTGAGATGCTGGCCCGAGAACCAGTCAACTGCGGCTTACGAGTAGAGGGACGCGCAAGTGCAGGTGCACTGGTGTGCAGCAGGGGCTCCAACTCAGGGGGCATCTCCCTCTCGGCAAAGCATTTGTTTATTTAATGAACACTTATTAAGGACCAGATTCTGTCAGGTACTGGTTCTATAAAGATGAGTGAAATGCAGTTTTGCCCTGCAGAGACTCAGAAGCCGAAATGATAGATAAAAGTATACACAGGGGCTCCTGGGTGGCAGAGTTGGTTAGGCGTCTGATTCTTGGTTTTGGCTCAGATTGTGATCTCAGGGTCCTGAGACCAAGCCCCACGTCAGGCTCTGTGCTTGGTGTGGAATCTGCCTGGGATTCTCTCCCTCTTCCTCTGTCCTTCCCACTTGTGCTCTCTCTCAAAGAAATAAATAAATCTCAAAAAAAAAAAAAAGTATATACGAATCCTTGTCCCGTGCGGTGGCAGGTCAGTATTTAAAAGTTTGGGGGTGACACCAAGGAAGCAGGGTCCATCTAGTTTGAGAAGTGAGGATCTGGGAATACTTCTCAAAGTTGGTCTTATAGATTGAATGTTTGTGCCCCTCAAAATTTATATGTTGACACCTAATCCCTCGTGTGATGGTGTTAGAAGGTGGGCCTTTGAGAGATGATTAGGTCATGAGGGTGGAGCCCTCGTGAATGGGATTAGTGCCCTTATAAGAGAGACCCCAGAGAGATCCCTTACCTCCCTTCATCATGTGAAGACACAGCAAAAAGACAACTGTCTATAAACCCTGAAGCTGGCTCTCTCCAGGCACCGAATCTGTGGGCACCTTGATCTTGGACTTCCCAGCTTTCAGAATTCTGAGAAACAACATTTTGTTGTTCATAAGCCACCCTGTCTGTCTATGGTAATCTTGAAGGTCTTGAAGGATAAACAGGAACCCAAAGACGGAGAGAGAGGAGAAGAGCGCTCCAGATAGCGGCATGTGGAAACACATGGCACCACTGAGTTGCCTGTGGGGTCGGGATCTCGCATGGCTGTTGTAGCATGGGACTGTATGTGTCGGAGGCCGGGAACCGGGAGAGGGAGAAGGTACGGACTACACGTCATGATGGGCTCTATATGCAATGCCGGTGGATTTGGACTTTACATTGAATGCCATGAGAAGCCTCTGAAGGACCGTAGGCAGGAAGAGATGTGGTCAGACAGGCATTTTGAAAAATAGCTCCTGCTGCAGACAGCGGTATGATCTGGGATGGCCATGTGGGGTGTTGGGCAGGGGAGCTGGGCAGTCAGTTTGGAGGATGGTGGACCAGATGGGAGGTAAGGGTAGTAATCCTTCTGTGAAACTGCTCGAGACCCTTAGGAAGTGGAATAAGCCAAACTTAGTTTGGGCCTGAACGTGGACAGTAAAAGAAAAAAATGAAGCTTAGGCTGATTGATTTCTGGCTTGCGAAGTTTCTGGCTTACCGCACTGGGGGGTGTTGGCGGTGGCACAAAAGAGAAGGGAATTTGGAAGGACGGGTGACAGAAATTCAGTTGATTAGGCACAGAATGCGGGGGTGGGGAGCATTCGTTGCCTCTCAAACTCAATCTTTTCTTCTTTTGCATCAATAGAGGCTTTGATTTCTAGGGAAGCTAAATAACTACATTGCTCAGGTTTCTTTGCATCTAGGTATGGCCATGTGACTCCGTTCTGGTCAGCATGATAAAACTGAAGTATCATGTGATAAGTCTGGGGATCATCCTGGAAAGTAGCCGATACACACCTCTTACTCTCTTATTTTTGGTTCCTGAGCTCAGAGGAGCCTGGATCTCTGACAACTTAGTGGAGCAGAGGGCCATAGCAACCCGAACTACCTGCTTCCATGTGTCACTTATATGAAAAAAAAACCAAAGCTTTCATATTGTTTAGGCCACTGTTACTTCGATTTTCAGTCACACATAAGTGAACCTCACTCTAATTAATTCACATCATTTGTGGGACTGATACATACTCTAATTTGAGGACTTGCGAGTATTATCAGCTCAAATAAATCGTTTTACGGTTATTCAATAAAGAATCTTAGACACATAAGATTTCATTTCTGTAACTCTGGTTTTCATTTCTACCAGATTCTCAGAACAAAACTTCCTGGGCCCTGGGGAATTCAAGGATATGGTGAAATGCATGTTTGGATCTTACTTCTCACCTCCTATATAATCCCAGAGAATCACAGCTGGTGTTCAGTTAAGCATGTCCTCTTACTCTGTTTGGGGGGCTTTGACGTATTGGAGCCTTGCTGATTCTGGAGAGCCTTTCCTTTCCAGAGCAAGCTAATTCCTAGAGATAGTAGACAACCCACGTGGGAGCATACCTTTCCTAGGCAAATCAACCAATCCAGGGCCCACACCTCCAACCATCTCCTCTGTTGAGTTCTTACTCACTGAGCCACTATCCCCCTGCCCAAATCACCCCAGAGCCAGAATACCAGACAACTGGAGATCTCCCTTACACACCAGAGACCATTGAAATTATTCAAACTCACCAGGACTAAACCTGCTTACCTTGCTTTGTCCTTTCCTTCCTGTGGTTTCCACAGGAAAGGCTCTTGCCTATGTTTTCCCCTCTCTCCCTCTGCCTCCTGCTGACCTTGATGCTTCCCCAGGGGGCCCTGCATGGCATTGCTCAGCCTTCTGTTTCTAGGGATCTGATGGTATAAAAAACTTCTTTTTTATGGCAGTCTCTTCTGGGTCTGCCTGCCTCTGCCTACTTCATTCAAACAAATCCCAGGTCCCCTTAAAACAGTGTGTGCCTTGATTTCCCTGGCAGACGGACCAGTGTACAATTCTGCATCAGGACCCGTGGATAAGATGTTTTGGAAAGAGAAAGAGGCAAAGGCAGGAGGACCTGAGAAAATGATGTTGTTCACTGATTCATTCACATTCATGGCATTTGCTTTACGAAAGTGATGATTCAGTATTGCTGAGCATTTGGGTTTTAGATTTGATGCATCATTAGTTATTAATAAAGTAGTGTTATTTAATCCTTAAAGTAAGTACATACATACCCCTCTAGGTGCTTACTGTTTCTCTTTTCTGAATATTTGTTCTATTAATTCATAATCACGTAGCACCTATAAACTGCATGTGGTACGTTTACGCAGGTAAATTATATGCTTAATAAGAAATAAAATATCTGTTCCTGGGAACTTGTAGTTAAGAAAACTATGTTATTTAGAATTAATATTATATACTAGGTGGTTGCGACTAAGGTCACCTTTCATTGAAAAGGAAAGAAATCCTTTGCCCGGGAGCCATGACGGAGCGGTTAGAGCCCCAAGTGAGTCATTGCCACACATGGAACTGGAGAACTGATGCATTGCCTTTCTTCTTACTCTTGAGTTGCTGCTGCCGAAACAATCATGCATCCAGTACAGTGGCTTGTTAGCAGAAGTTGAGGACTAAATGACACCTAGAGCCCATTCAGTTCCAGCATATATATATCCAGTTGAAGCTAACCCAGGATATAAACATCTGTATTTACACAACAGATAGATTAAGGATAATAATTCACTTTCCTGAGGATTTACCACAGCATGCTCTTTTGAAATGAACTAACCCCGGGACACCTGGGTGGCTCAGTTAGTTAAGCGTCTGCCTTCGGCTCAGGTCATGATCCCAGGGTCCTGGGATCGAGTCCTGCATCGGGCTCTCTGCTCAGCAGGGGAGACTGCTTTTCCCTCTCCCTCTGCCACTCCCCCTGCTTGTGTTCTCTCTCTCTCTCTGAAAAATAAATACATAAAATCTTTAAAAAAAATAAACTGAACTAACCTTATATAACGTATGACTTGATTTTCTTTTTTTAGGATTTCATTTATTTATTTGAAAGAGAGAGAGAGAGTGCACGAGAAGAGGTAGGGCCAGAGGGAGAAGCAGACTCCCCACGGAGCAGGGAGCCCGATGTGGGGCTCGACCCCGGGATTCCAGGATCTTGACCTGAGCCAAAGGCAGTCACTCAACCAACTGAGCCACCCAGGCGCCGCTATGAGTTGATTTTTAAAGCATCCCTCCTGCAGGCAATTTTGGGGGGGATAGAATCTGTGGAAGGAGGGTGGCGGGGGAGGGGGAGTGGGACTTACAGACCTGGAATGTAGTAGTTTGTTTTTAGGTCCTTTGTGACTTTATCTCCGTGTTCCATCAGCTTCTAGGGTGAGATATTCTTTAGAACATATTGTGGCATACAGAGATGGAGGCTTGATGGCAAAGTATTAAGAGGTTAATTGAATATATAAAATTCTAGCATTCCTAATGTAATGGGAATGCTAACAGTCTTTGGAAGGGTCTAAATAACCCTGCCTTCGATAGAGCAGTTTATAACTTTCCCAGCATGTTACATGCACGATCTCATTTGTCTTCGTAACAATCTTACGGAGGAGAAAGCAAGGTGATATTTTCATCTCCATTTCGCTGATCATGGTCCACAGTCACATGGGTCACAAGAGTTGGGGCTGGGACTGGAGCACAAGCACTCTCCTCCCAGTCTAGGGCATGTCCTATTACTCTAGGAGCACCCGCTTCCACTGCCCTTGGTGTGAGTGAGCCACTAATCCCTGATTTCAACGACCTGAATTTCATATCATTTTCATCATCTTGGCAGAAAAACCAGTCCTCCTTACAACTTCACTAGTGTGTCTTAATCAGCTCTGAAATGTGGATTTAGTGATTCCTGTTGTCATTTGTGACTGTAGATACTGATAGCGGAAAATATTTACTCCTGAAGCCCTAAGGGAAAGTACTGTGAGTCGTGTGGCTTTCCTGCCAAATACTCATTGGCTTCTTCATAGTAAGAAGAAATGTTGAGAGATGCATTTATTTATTTGTGGTGATGAATGTTTATATAAAATGAGAATTTGAAAATTACTTAGATAATAATCCAGTTTTAAAGAAATTATATTACCGGTGTCCTCTTTAGTAATACCTGGCAAATATTGTCTTAGGAATGGAAAATTCAAAGCAAGCATTATAAAATAATTCTGCTGTAATGAAACACATCTTCAAAAGAAAGAGTTTAGGGGTGCCTGGCTGGCTCAGTCATTGAACACTGACTCCCGCTTTCAGCTCAGCTCATGATCTCAGGATTGTGGGATTGAGCCCTCTGGGGGGCTCCATGAGCAGCACTGAGTCTGCTTGAGAGTCTCTCTCCCTCTCTCTCTGCCCCTTCCACTCGTGCTCACTCTCTCTCAAATAAAATAAATCTTTAAAAAAAAATAAAGACTTTGAAAAAGTCTGATACAATTATTGTCCAATGAATACACACGTTAAGAGAGCCACCTCAGGAAGGTCAGCTTTGCCTGGAGTGAGACCTCAGGGGAGAACCACCTTTACATCCTTCACTCAGAGGGGAATTCTCCCCAGAGTAATGGACAGATACTGAACTCAAATCAACTTGACTCAAGTACGGATAACAGCAATTACCCGTCGGTAGCAAGAACCTTTTGTGGTTTCCCTTTTCAGACAAGAAGGTGTCCCCTGGGATGAGCTGAACTGCTGTTGAATGCTTGACACTAGAAAGAGCACCATGTCCTACTTGACTGGGTGCAGAGGAAAAAAAATGTCAATATCATGGTGAACACCTGATTCTTAGAACAAGATGGAATCCCATAACTTCTCTGACCCCATCAGAAGTTTTCAAGAGCAACAATTATGGGTCATGTGTGATCTTCATGCTGATTGAATTTTGTTGAGCTTCATGCATAAAAATATCCTTAGGATTTGTGGCCAATGTCCCTTTGAGTTCTGTGTTTTGACTTTGTAAACATCCTTGAGTTTTTGAGCAATTTCTTGACTTCTTGACCAAACCCGCTCTAAATGCAAAATGAGGCAATGAAAGCGATACCTATTCTGTAATTAATTAGCATAATGTGGTGGTAATATGATGTGGTAGAAAGGTTATAGGTATTCACATCCTCACTTTGCTTCTTTCTAACCTTAGATATTTATATCTAACCTTAGATCTTAGATCTGATCTATATCTTAGATCTGACCTTAGATATCTAACCTTAGATATCTAACCTTAGATAACCTAAGGTATTACTTAGATATTTGTGTCAAATTTTCCTTTTCTTAAACAGGAATGCAGGTGCCTGATTTGCCAAGTTATTGTGAGTAGTACATGCAGCAAATATATACGGTGTTAGTGAATACTTAGAAGGTACTTGAAGATGTAAGTTTGCGAAGGTTAAAGTAAGATTCAGCATGAGAAGATTCAGCCTTGATTTATCCATGTAGTCTAGATTTCCACCATAAATTCCTGAGAGCTAACAAGTGACAAAGATTTTACTTGCTGTATATTCAACATGGTTCAGCCAAACCATGCAAAATGCTTTTCCCTAAGATAGGGATGTTAAACAGGTTTCATCTAATGTGTCTTCTTGATCTGTTGGTTGGTTGTGCCTGCCTGAGAGCTGTGTCAAGACCAGGACTGTGGGTGGCTTCGAAGGAAAGAGAGCAATCATTGATTAGTCATGTCTGATGTGGAGCTGGGAGTAGGGGGTGGTGGCATGTGTGCAGGCATTTTCTTTGTCTGGCCTAAGACACTTTTCCTCATGCTTTTACCCCACAACAGAGATTTCTCTAGTTCCGCTATTGCTGAAATGCATGCAAGATGCCCAGAAGTAATTCTTCACTATTGGAAAGAAAGGCAGCTTGTTTAAACGAGACTGTGGAAGGGCAGAGAGCAGGAAAACTATTCTCGCTGGTTTCATGTCTCCAAAACTCCATGCCCTGCAACTAGTCCTTCAGCCACATGGAAATGTCTCTCATTTCCCAGGATAGTCCTGCTCTTTCATAACTACATGCCTTGACACGTGCTCTTTCTGCTGCTGAGAATACCATTCCCCATGTTTTGCCACTTGGCAAATTCCACTTACCCTTCAAGCTCAAGCTCAAGTGGAGGGAGGCCTGGTGGCTTCTGATTTTCCTTATGTCCCTGATGCCCAGCTCAGAATAGGCCCTCAATAAATAAATGTTGATTGAATAAGGTACATGGATATAAAGAGGGAGGTGTGGATGAGCTGGAAATCAGGAATTTTCCTGAGAAAATAATCCAGGTTTGGGTGCTATGTTGCTTCCCCATAGCATTTGTAAAAGCATCTTGTTTGGGTGCCTTTGTATTTTGAAGGGGTACTAGCTCTGATTCAGGGTTAAGATAAAAAGCAAAGTTAATATTTGTGGTTTTTTAAAGATTTTTTAAAAATTTATTTGTCAGAGACAGAACAAACACAATCAGGGGGAGTGGCAGGCAGAGGGAGAAGCAGGCTCTCCGCCGAGCAGGGAGCCGGATGCAGGACTCGATCCCAGGGTCCTGGGATCATGACCTGAGCCAAAGGCAGATGCTTAACTGACTGAGCCACCCAGGCGTCCCTCAAAGTTAATATTTGAAATGGGCTTACTGAATGATGATGACTGAGTCTTATAGGATATAAGACTAGCAAGATTTGAACCTTTTAAAAAATTGTGATAAAGTACAGCTAACATAAAATTTACCATCATATCTATTTTTAAGTGTATACTTCAGTGGCATTAAGTACATTCACACCATTGCACAATCATTACCACTACCCATCTCCAGGAATCTTTTCATCTTGCAAAACTGAAACTCTGTACTGATTAAACAGTATTTCCTTATCCTCCCTCCCCTCAGCCCCTGGCAACCATCATCTGCTTTCTGTCTCTATGAATTTGATTATTCTAGATAACTCAGATAAGTGGAATCAAACGGTACTTGTCTTCTCACGATTGGCTTATTTAGCTTACTGTAGCGTCCTCAAGGCTCATCCACATTGTAGCATGCATCAGAATTTCCAACCCTTGTGAAGCCGAATAGCATATTCCATTATATGCGTATTCCATATTGTATTTACCCATTCATCTGTCCACGGACACTTGAGTTGCTTCCACCCCCTGGCTATTGTGAATAATGCTGCTGTAACCAGGAGCGTACAAAGAATCTTTTCAAGTCCCTGCTTTCAAATCTTTTGACTGTACACCCAGAGGTGGAATCGGCGGATCATACTGCAATTTTATTTTTAATTTTTCGAGGAACCACCAAACTGTTTTTCACAGCATCTGCAGCATTTCACTTCCCCACTAATGGTGCACAAAGGGGTCCAATTTGTCCACATCCTTGCCAACACTTGTTATTTTCTGGGTTTTCTTGGACAATAGTCATCCTATTGTGAGGTGGTATCTCATTGCGGTTCTGATTTGCATTTTCCTCGTTATTTGTGGTATTGATCATCTCTTCATGTGCTTATTGGCTGTTTGTATAACTTATTTGGAGAAATGTCCATTCAAATTCTTTGCCTATTTTTTTAGTCGGGTTGTTTGACTTTTGTTCTTGAGTTCTAGGAATTCTTTATACAGTCTGGATATTGGGGTGCCTGGGTGGCTCAGTTGCTGGGCGTCTGCCTTCAGCTCAGGTCATGATCCCGGGGTCCTGGGATTGAGCCCCACATTGGGCTCCCTGCTCGGTGGGAAGCCTGCTTCTCCCTCTCCCACTCCCCCTGCTTGTGTTCCCTCTCTCACTGTGTCTCTGTTTGTCAAATAAATAAATAAAATCTTTAAAAATAAATAAATAAAATATACAGTCTGGATATTGACTCCTTACCACATATGTCACTTGCAAATATTTTCTCCCATTCTTCGTGTTGCCTTTTCACTCTATTATGCCCTTTGGTGCACAGAAGTTTTAAATTTTGATGCAGTCCAGTTTGTCTGTTTTCGCTGTTGTTGCCTATGCTCTTGGCAACAGACATCATTGCCAAATCCAATGTCATAAAGGTTTTCCTGTATGTTTTCCTCTAAGAAATCCATTTTGAATTAATTTTTATATATGGTGCAAGGTAAGGGTACAACTTCATTGTTTCTCATGTGAATATCCAGGTTCCCCAACACCATTTGTTGAAAAGGCTGTCCTTTCCCCATTGAATAGTGTTAGTATTCTTGTTGAAAATCATTTGGCCATAAATGTGAGGGTTTATTTCTGGGCTACTTTATTCTGTTGATCTACATGTCTGTCTTTAGGCCAGTACCACACTGTTTTGGTTACTGTAGTGCTGTAGTAAGTTTTGAAATAAGGAAATGTGAGAGATTGGGAATTCCGGGTGGCCCAGAAAGGCCCATTCCACATTGAAGTAACCCTTCTCTCTAATCTACACAATCAACGGTCTCTGGATACATGGATTTTGGCCTTTGAAAAAACGAATTGTTAGACATAACCTGCCTGTTCTCTATTGATCATACCTATGAATAACACTTTTTATTTCATAAAAATTCAATTGCCAGAGAACACCTTGGTATTCCTCTAGATATAAAATATAAGAACAGCTTCAGTTTGCACATTTAAGGAAGTTTGGAGCCACCGTTATAGACAGGCTGTGTCTGATGGAAGGTAGGAGAATTATTTTGCAACCGGAAGGTCTAGAGTTATTATTTCTCCCACAGAGCGTATTTATTTCTCTTTGACAGTTTTTGAAGTTATGGACCCTATTTCTATCTGAAGAAAGAAACTGGTATACAGTAAAATCTTGTGACATTAGGCTGGGTAAAACCAGATGTACTGATTTTCTTTTAGATGAGGACACCCATTTCAATAACTGAAGGAACTGAGAATGTTTGACGTTCTGTGAACATGCTAAGCTGACTTTAAGTGAAAGATGATCCCCGGTTCTTTCATACTTGATTTAAAAATAAACTATGTAATTAAATGGCTATAGATACTGCTTTTGTGGGGAGGAAAACAGCCACCGGATTCTTCGCAATGATGCCAACAGGGCACTAGGTTTCCTAACCCTTTGGCAAAATAGAGAATCAATACGAATCAGGAAAAAATGCTAACAAAAGGGGAAATCTCATGGGAACCACAGGCCATAAAAGATTTAAAATGTGAATAAAACATCACAGGTCAGCATTAAAATAGACAATACATTTCTCTGCCAAGGCAAAGCATTAGCCACTAAGCAGAGGCACAACACGAACCCAGCCAGACCGAGGGGACAGAGAGAAAGCCCTAGACCAACCATTTGCCCCTTCACTTCCGTGAGGAAAGGGGTCTCCTTTCACAAGGAGATGGTCACTCCAGAAGCAGCATTTGGGGTCAGACATTTCCCCCTTTTTCAAAGGTAAACATCTCTGGGAATAAAAATCTTGCCCATATGTAATTTCTAGGATTATTAGAACAAAGAAGTCAGACTTGCTTTTAAAAAGGGAAAGATGATTACCTGTTGGTTAATTTTGTAAATGGATAGGATGCTTTGAAATACAACCTGGGGAAATGATGAAGTCAAGAAAAGGCCCGGTATAGCTAGGCTGCGTTCTCACTGAAAGGAAATTAAAGCTATCTCCAGTTGGAAGGGTTTTATGGACTCAGTGGAGAGGAACACTCAGTAGCTGATAATTCTTTGGGATCATCAGTTCTCCCTGAGTGGCCTCTCATCATGGGAATTTCCATATTTCAAAGCCAAGTTCTTAAAATAAAACAAAACAAAACAAAACCAAAGCAAAACAGAAAACAATGTTTTGGCATCCAGCCATTATCAAGGGAATGCATTTGGCAAATATAAATAAATTTTATGATTTTTTGCCAAATCATGGAGCGTGGGTCTGTATCCTCACCACTTATAAAAGAATGTGATCAACCTCCAATCAGAGGCAGCCGATGGGAGGTGACCCCAGGCGACCTGATCTCGCTCGTGTCCCTGAAAGTCGCTGGTCTACCAGCGCTCATGCCCTAATGGTCTCAGTTCCACAGGCAGGCTTGCCAAGATAAATTAAATGTCTATTTTAATGACTAGAGTGTATTAGAAACCCACACACGGATTTCACAGCACTTCCAATTTAAAATTTAGAATGTTTTCAAAGCGGTTTGTAGAAACTAAATTTATGTCCTTGTGTTAAAAAGAACTACGGGATTTACTACAGAGGCATAGTAACAACATCTAGTTCCTGTTCCTGTTTTTCAACCGGCCATCTGGCTTTTCTTAATCTTTTGAAGTTCATGTAATAATGGCGACTGCTTACTGAACACATACGAATGTGCGTGACAGTATGCTAAAGCCTTTATTGACATGGGATTTTGCATTTAATTCTCATAGCATCCCTGTGAGGTAGAGGATGTTATTACAGACACTTCAGAAATACAGAAACCTAGGCTTGGTGAACTTGGCCAAGGCCACCCAGCTCTACCACCGGAAGCGAGCCAAGGCAGTTTGAAGCCAGGGTGGGCTCCTGACAGGCGTTGCCCGGTGCTTCCCTCAGAGTTCAGGCAGTGTGGATCGTGTCAACATTCACATGCACCTCACCTGGTTACTCGGCTAATGCCCTGTGCCGGGACTGCCGATATTTTCAGTCCTGATGAATTGCATCCCGTTTTCCTCCTTTTAGTTTTGTCTCACCCATCTATTTCCCCTTTTCCAGAATTGTTTGTCTTACAGGATCTGTAGTTATCTAGAAATGCTTGTTTCCTCGGTGTTAAATGAAACTCATATCATCGTTTGACGTATGATCAGCCCTTGCTGTTCCAGCTTGCCTGGCTTCAGTGATAGCATTCTTAGTTCGATTTAGAGGCAGCTTGTGGAGATCACTTGACACCTGTTATTTACATGTGAACGTGTGAGATCTACAAACTTATAAGGACGGCATATGATAATGCAGTATCTATACTGGCCTTTGCCTTGTTCTTCTTCAAATGCTGACACAGACCACTAGCACCTGGCTGGATGTTTTCCTTGAGCAATCGTAGTTGTGGAAAGATCTAGAATGCAGGGTTTCTTTTCTCTCTCTCTCTCTCTCTCAATTTCTTTCTTTTATGGTTACTCTTCCTTCAGACAAAGTTGTACAGCTGGGAATATTCTAATTAAGCAACATAAGAAGAACTGAATGGTGCAAAATATATTTGTGAGCAATTTAGTAAAAATGTTAATGTTTCATGTTCATGATAGTATGATTTATCATAGCTAAAAATAGAAAATAATGTAAATATGCCTAAATAAGGGGTTAGTTAAATAAATTATATGCCATCCATGTGTTAGAATATCATGCTGCCCTGAAAAGTCATATTTTATTTTTTTTAAAAAGATTTTATTTACTCATTTGAGAGAAAGAGAGAGCAGGGGGAGAGGAAGAGGGAGAGGGAGAGAGAATCTCAAGCAGACTCTGCACTGAGCACATAGCCCAATATGGGGCTGAATCTCGCGACCCTAAGATCATAACCTGAGCCAAAATCAAGAGTCAACACTTAACCGATTGAGCCACCCAGGTGCCCCAAAAAGTCATATTTTAGAACAGATTTTAAAAGTATAGGAGAGGGAGCCTGGGTGGCCCAGTCGGTTAAGTGTCAGCCTTTGGCTTAGGTCATGATCCCAGGGTCCTGGGATTGAGTCCCACATCGGGCTCCCTGTTCAGCGGGGAGTCTGCTTCTCTGTCTTCTTCTGCCCCTCCTCCCCTTCTTGTGCTCTCTCTCTCTCTCGCTCTCTCTCAAATAAATAAATAAAATCTTTTTAAAAAGGTACGGGAGAAGTGTTTATGATAGATTTATTAAGTGACAAAAGCAAATGATAAAAGTAGTATGAGTTATTCCTTAATCCAAGAATTATTTAGATATGTATCTTTTCTTTTCTAAAAAATACTGTTTTAAAATTTTTGCTTTCATGTTTATCCTAGGTTTATAGTTTTTATATTATTGTGGATAGACAGCCTGGTCTCTATGTCATTGCTTCTTTGGAATTTGTTGAAATTTTCTTCTGAGTTGGTATGCGTGTTAGGGGCAGCCTATTTTTATACTGGTATAGTGGCCGGGTTTTCATTTCACATGATAATTCAAAATTAACTCCCATATACAAGATTGAGCTTGGCATCCTGATCTTTCTCAGGTATCTCCCAAACCAAGGTGTATGGCGTTAATATTTGTGCTAGATACTTGTCTAGATTTTGGAATGTAAAGGACACATCTTTGGCCAGTTCTAGTGTACAATCCTACATCAGAGCCTCTGGGGTTAACCATTTTGGGGGGTGGGGTTGACGTTTGATAACTTAAATATTAATCAACAAATGTTGATCTATTGGTTGACTTTCGCTATCGATCGGGATTTCTCAACTTTAACACGACTGACATTTTGAGCTGGATAGTTTTTTGTGGGGAGGGGCTGCCCTGTGCCTTGTAGAATGTTTGGCGGCATCCTTGGCCTCTACCCAACAGATGCTAGTAGCAAAGCCCCTCTCCCCAACTGTGACAATTAAAAATGTCTCTAGACATTGCCAGATGTTCCCTAGGTAGCAAGATCACCCCCAGTGGAGAACCACTACTATGGAAAATTGGCCAGTTCCCTTTTTAAAACTAGTGACTAAGTGCGAGTTTCACTGAGTCAGTAAGCACATTTATTGAGTATTTAATGTGTATAAGGCACTGTGCTTTTACCTAAGCAGTTCTATTTAGACATGGAGAAAGAAAGCTATAATCCGCCTTATTTTCATGAAATCACCAGGGGTCCACAACAACACTGTAACACCAGGCTCTAATCTGTATGATAGAGGCAATCACTTTGTCTTCTTAGGGCTCTTGGGAGGATATATGCACAAGGGTGAAAGACTGTTTGGACGTAGCTGTCACTCAATAAACTGCAGCTTTAGTATTATTACCCAGTTTGAGCTCATGCATTCGGACCAAGGCCCATCGACCAGCTTGGCTAGTCTGCCCCTTCAGCTCATGATACATGCCCCACCCACACAGCTTTCTGAAATGTTTTTATTCAAAACAAGCTCAGTGTCCATGAGCAAACAAACAAGCAAACCAATGAGTTAAAGAAAATAATGTAAGCAAACCAGTGTCCGGCCAATAGTTAAAGCTCATGCTCCAAGGTCTTCTGTGCATCAGAAGAACAGTGATCTCTGCATCAGCATATGGCGCATGCACGCTATTTCTGTCTTGGGTGGCACATAGACTCCACAGCTGGAGAATGAATGGTTGTTAGGAGATTTCTTCAGCCTGGTTCATTATCTGTTTTAAACTGCGAGGGCTCCATCTGAGCAGGCCAACAGGAAGCCTGCTTTTGATTTAACAGTGCTCTGAACAAGCTCCTTCTATGGCTTTCCAAGAATTAATTACAGAGCTTAGGAAAGGCGCCTGCCGCCAAGTCCCATGGATGGCTTTATGAGCAATTACAGCGGCCGCATTGATGCCGGCAGAATACGAATTGCCTGGGAGGATGGCTTGGAATGAGAGGACTGGCTTGTGGAGATATAGACACACGGGGTTCCCATCTATAGCTTACAGGGGAATTTAAAGTCACAAAGTGAGAGGAGATTGGTGCAGCGTCACTCAACATCTGGGTTATTGGGCACTCGTCGCCTTGGGCTTGTGTAATCTGACCAAAAAAAAAAAAAGAAATCGTTTTGATATGTAGCAGTTGGAGCACCCTAGAGGGAAGGAAGCACCAGAGTGCTCTTTGGGGAAGCCTGCAAAGCTGAAGAATGCTGGGAGCGCACTGCACGGCCGTGCACACTGCCGCGGATTGCAGCTCCGGGGATGTGGCCGACACAGAGCCCGACTCACTGCGGCGAGAGAGTGACTTCCGGGGCGCACAGTCACTTTAGGAGGGCAAGCCTCCTATTGCTGGATTCCTTGCCACAAAGCTTCAGCCGGTTGTGTCGGCAGCGTGGGATGGCAGGATGCAGAGGTGAGGCCAGCGGGCAGCCGCCCGAGAAGGCGGTGCCCTTGCGGAGCAGGGCGTGCAGCGAGCGGCCTCCCCCGGACAGCTGCCCCCTGCAGGGCGCGCGCTTCTCCCCGGTACGCGGAGGGAGGGGCCCAGGCGACTTGCCACTGCTACTTAGGGGACGAACGCCGCGCTGAATGACGTGGCACGGGGAACCTCGCGATCCCGGTTTTTCTTTTTCTTATTTTTCTTTTACCATTTTGAGGAGATTCTAGAATAGTGGGGGAGGCTCAGTCTCTCATTCACGATGGTAATGGTGATAGATTTCAGAAGGGTAGAAACTTTTATGTAAGCGTCTGCCGGCGCTTACTTAGGGGTCTCTCTCCCTCAGGACCCGCGGGTGCCCTCTCTCTTTTGGATACGGGGCCGGCTCTGCAGACGTGAAACAGTCCTCCGGTGACAGTAACTAACGAAAGCAGGCTCTGGGACTTTACTGCACTTTCTGGTTTTGTCTGCCAGTATTTTCATGCACACAAAAATTCCATGCTTTGCTTCTCGCCCAAACATTTCTGAGTTTTCTGTACAGACGCCTCGGGCCCCTGGCCAAAGGCTGTGACCATAATAGAGAAAAATAAATTTAAAAATTAAATGTGCTTCCCTGGTTTTGTTTTTCTTTCAAGGGCTGTTTAAAAACAAACAAACAAACAACAAATCATTATCAAACAATCCTTTTGCTCTTAACCGTCTCTCCCTCTTCTTACATCGTTGGGAAAATGAAATTCTCTGTTTAGATGAGCGGTCCTTCTCATCAGTTTTTACCAAATAGCGTAAGCCCCTTAGTGCTCTTTGTCCAGTCTCCAGGCTTCCCCGGGGGGGGGGGGGTTAACTCCCAAACTGACATCTTCCTCCTAAGACAGGTTCACACCCCTCACACGACCACACCCCGGTTCCTGAATTCACTGCTGCAAACTGGCTCTCCCCCCAGGCTCCCCCATCCAGAAAATGGTCTTCCAGCTGCTCAGGCTAATAACCTTGGCATCGGCCTGCTCTCTTCTCTTTCCCTCAACCCCTCCCCACGCCAGCCAGCCCGCCAGGAAAATCTGTGGCTCTTTCTTCAGAATGTATCCAGAATCCAACCATTTCTGCCCTCTCCTCTGCTAGCCCCCTGGCCTGGGCCACCTTCGTCTCTCAGTTGGATTACTTCCATGTGATGCTCTGGTATCTCGTCATTGGTCTCCTTGTCTCTACCCTTGCTTCTGAAGTCCGTTCCCAACACAGAAGCCAGAATGGTCCTTGGAAACCCAAGTCTCTTCCTGTCACTGATCTGCCCACAGTCCCCCCAAAGACTCCCCCTTTGATGTAAAGTAAAGCCAGGTCCTCACAGTGGGCTTCGAGGCCCTGCCTGAGCCACAGTGCCCGCCCTGTTAGCTCCCTGACCTCGTTCCTTCTACTCTCCCTCCTGCTCACTTTGCTTCAGCAACACGGCCTGCTGATTGCTCCTACCTTAGGGCCTGGCACTGACTGTTCACTCTACTGTCATGTTCTTCTCCCCACAAGCCTAGCGGTCTCACCTTCCAGTAAGATCAAATATTGTCAGCGAGGCCATCCTATTTAGAATCGCAATCTGCCTCACTTCCCCTCCAAATTCCAAACTCCGCTTCTCCGTTGACATTTTGTTTTTCTCTAACCCACATCACCTTCTAAAATACTATATAATTTACTTATTCATTGTGGTCATTCTTTCTTTCCTGTCTCTCCCAATTAGGATGTCATCTCCATGAGGGTAGATATTTTTGTCTATTTTGTTTAGCATTTCATCGAAACTAACTGACTAGAAATTTCCTTGCACACAGTGGGTGTGCAACAAGTATTCATTGAATAAATGAAACACTTTCCTTTGCCATATTTAAAAATGGATCAGTTACTATAGACATAGGCAGGGGCGCCTGGCTGGCCCAGTCGTTAAGCATCTGCCTTCAGCTCAGGTCATGATCCCAGGGTCCTGGGATCGAGCCCCACATCAGGCTCCCTGCTCAGCGGGAAGCCTGCTTCTCCTTCTCCCACTCCCGCTGCTTGTGTTCCCTCTCTCGCTGTGTCTCTCTGTGTCAAATAAATAAATAAAATCTTTAAAAAATAAAAAAAGAAATAGGCAAAGGATTCAAGTATTAAAAGAATACTATGGTAAGAATCAATGTTTTGGATCAACTTCACTATTTTTTCCTCTTGACGCATGGTGTATGATAGAAGAGTCAAATCTTTCAAATTTTACATTCATTAGGCTAAAAACTGTTCATATCTGCAGGGAGCAATCAGCCCAGTTTGGTACTGTCTCCTGACCCTGACACAGAGCTCTGTATATGGGAAATGCTCTAAAACATGAGTTGAATGAACAATGAATGAATCCAGAAGTTGGCCTTTCCCTCCACACAAGTGTATATGACAGATGGCTGGTCCAGGCCATCGTAAGAGTTGAAACTATATATATGTATTTTTTTACTAAGAGGTAAATTCACTCATTTAAATTATTATTATTATTATTATTTTAAATGGGGGTGGAGCGGGGCAGGGAATACTATGGTGGAAAGAATGGACACGGGAGTTGAAAATCCTGGATACTGAGTCAGAGCCCTACATACTGTGTTTAGTTTTTATTTATTCAAGGTACAGGGATGACCTTGTAAAAACCATTTCAGTTGTCGGAGTATCTGTTTCCTCTTCTAAAACGCGTGGAAAGTAGCTGGAAAATCTGAAGGGTTGTTTCCAGCACTAAATCTTCTTTCTTTCTAAGAAGGAGCAGTAATTTTGCGTACCTTCCTTTCTCCATCCTCCGCCTTCCCTTCCTCACCATCTAAGGACCAAGCTCTGTGAAAAGGCACATTGGGGGCGGGGGTGGAGAGGGGCCTTATCCAGCTAACCGTGGGAACAGCTACACCATATTTGAATCCAGGATCTGCTTCTTACTAGCTGCATGACTTGGGCCTAATTATTTAACTTTGCTGAGCATCATTATCTTATCTGAAAAATGGGATAAAGAACTCCCACCCGACAGACCTATTGAATGCATTAGATGAGATCACATGTATTGTGTTGTACAAAATCTGGCACAAGGTTCGCATGGGTAGACGGGAGCTGTCAACAGAGGAAGCATGGGAAAGGGGAAAGGCACAGCTGGTGTTTGAAAATTGGAATAATTCGGAGTTGGGAAGCATGGATGGGAATGAAGTCTTAAAAGTTCACAAACTGACCTGTAGGGTAGAGGTTCTCAAACTCATTTAGATTATGACACGCATAGAAAATAATAAAAGGATTTTATGTTTACATTTTTTTTTTAAATATTTCATTTTTAAGTTAGCTCTACACCCACCATGGGGCTGGAACTCACAACTCCAAGATCAACGTCACTCACATGCTCCGCTCACTGAGCCAGCCAGGCACTCTCATAAATATATTTTTGTAAAAAAAAAATTGTCACTGCCTTTTTCCTTCCTACTTTTTGCTTTGGATAATAATTACAGAAAAGAAAGTGGCTCCTCCATGGTAGATGGGTATGTTTGATCAAATGCTCTCTTTCTGGCTCTAGAGAATAAAATGCCCAGCTGTGTGAGAGAGTAAATGCCCACCCTTTGAGACTCTAACCTGGACTCAGTATAACATAAGGCTGTGATTTTCTAAATCAGAGTAAGTTATTAAAAAAAAAAAGTGCCCCAAAAGCAGAATTTTTCCTCAAAAGCAGAATTCATGAACTAAACTGATGGCCTGAAGACGGTCTCATTCATGGTGTCTGACAAAGTCCCCTCTCTCTATATACATGATCATTAGCCTCCTCTGTGAGATCTGAGCCCTGCATATGTTTAATTAGATGTAATTTCTGGAGATAAAGAAGAATGATTAAATTATCCAGACTCCAGAAAAACAAAAGATCCTTAGTTCAGCCATCCATCAGGCCTCGACAGCTAGAGTATTATACGCTATAACTCAAATGAAAATATTTCACCTAAAAGTAGAGTGCCCATGTCCATGATATCATTAAAGGAAATCATTAAGCATTTATGCAGCACTTTGTGCCGGAAAAGTGCTTTACAGATATTTTTATTGCCCACCAAAACCCTCAGAGGCAGGTCCTTCTCTCCATCTTAAAACCAACACAGAGAAGAGGTTAAATTACTTAAGGTCTTGGAGAAAATAAATGACTGTATCAGAATAAGACCTTTGAGTGCCAAAGTCAGCTGTTTTATTTAATCCACTGAACCATTAGGTTAGAAGTTTATTCACTGTATAAAGCATTATCTGATTTAGGATTGACTCATTTTTCTTTAACACCTAGATCTCTGGTGGTGTAGACCCAGTGCAAAATCTACTTATTTACAATCACTTACCCTCATCATGAGCATCTCTTAAGAGCACTGAGCTCCTGAAGAAATGTGATTAAAAAGAAAAAAAAAATCAATGTATTTTAAAGGATTGGCTTTATTATACTAAGTAATAAATAACCACTGGACTTTGTGGTTTAGCCTTCAGACTAAGGTTTGCATTCCAGGTGGGAAGGCACTCCTCCATCCAGGGACTCAGGGATCCAAGTGCCTTCTCTCTCAATATGTGGTGTCAGGGGCAGTGAAGCAGGAAGTAGGCGAGGTTGGGGTGGGACTCACTCTGTTGATAAGCACCCTGGGCCACAGGGATGCACACACTGTCAGCCCTTCTGCTCGTAAAGCTTTGGGGCCAGAGGTAGTCACATGGCCCCTGGACCAACTATCAGAGGCTGGAAATGTCCGCAAGCGCCCAGGCCGTTTGCTTAGCCCCATTGCCTCTTTTACCGGCCGATTTTGGTTTGAGTTCAATTCTCTCTTTTGAACTTGGAATTCAAAATGTTAGTGACAGCATTTAGTCAACTTTTGCCTGCAATAGGAGCACCAGACCTATTGAATGCATTACATGAGATCGCGTGTATTGCGTTGTACAAGCTTTGGGGCCAGAGGTAGTCACGTGGTCCTTGGACCATCTCTCTTTTATGGCCTCACATCTCCTGACTCTGTATTATTTTCAAAGTCCCTTCACAGACTTCGTCTCATCTGATTGCCACAGAAAGAGAATCTGTCAGAAGGACTGCTGTGCTTCCTTTTCATTTCCTCCAGTCCAACAGCTGCGGGACCTGGGAAACAAGATCTATGGTGTAACGAGGGCGTATCCTGTTAACCCCGGGACTGATCTACCACACGGGATTAGAGTCTGAGGCAGTATTAATTTTACGCCTGGAACTAGGTCTTGGTGGACTGCTACTTCATCTCTTGCTCACTGTTAATGATGTCAGAGATAGCTCGGCTCCACCTCGCCTGTGTTTGGGGAAACTGAGAAGATTGGAGGCCGGAAGGCGGTGGGTGGGTGGCATGGGATTGGCAGGGCTGAGTCTGGGAGGCAAGGTTAAGCTCTACTGCTCCCCAGACTGTGCAAAACCACGTGCTGGGCGCTGTTCACACCCTTATTAGAGTCTTCGTTGCAGGGGTGGTGAAAAAAGTTAAGAGAGGATTCTAAAAATAAAAGCGCACTAAAATGAAAACAAAATGTGAAATGGCATGGAAAGAAAGAAGTAGTTGGAAGTTCTGGATTACAGAATGATTTCCTTTGGTCGTGGCGAGGGCCAACTTCGATTTCAACTTGTCCTTCTCATATATTTTCTTAAAACGTTCTTGCCGGTAAAACAGAAGAGATCCCCCGGACTGGTTTCTGAAGAAGGCCAATGATGAATTTGTTTACCGATTGACTGGTGAGTGCTCTGACTTTTGCCTCCAGGTCTTCAACTAATGCTGACAACTTTGACCTAATTTTGGGAGGCGATTATATTTGGCTGGGCTGCCGAGCTCTTTCTCAGAACCTCTTCTCAGGACACTTGCCAAATGCTCTTTTTTGTAACTGTGTTGTAAAGTCTGAGGAAAGTTGTCTTGGGTCATTGCCCAGGACCTAATGCCCGAGTTGTAGACATACATGGTTGCTGTCCTTACGTCCCACAAGGGCTGAATCCAGGCATCAGCAGCCTTCTCTCACAGCTCTTCAAAACTAGAAAGGCTCTCTGAACTCTACCAGTTGCCTGACGGGCAACAAAAAATTTTACCTCTCTACATGGTAACAACTCCTTCGTCAAGCACAGTTCTTCTCACTGCCTTTAAAACCAGGGTTCTCTTTCATAAATCACACATTTCAAGCTTGATGTGCCGGAAAGGCTGGTGTGGCTCCCTCCACCTCTACTCAGTCCTCTGACTGGAGTCATTGGGGTGCTTTCTATTTCTTACAGTCACACATGTCCTAACTAAGCCTTTGGAAATTGGAACGTATCTAGAATTGACACTGAAATGTAATCATGCTTCGCCTTCTCCAAAATGTGAATATGCCACCGTTGCCTTTAGAACACTAATATTTCTTTTGGAATCATGATTATACCAAAACCCAACCTCTTCCTTAGCTTTGTTTAAAACACAACACAAAACAGTGACATTTAATCAGAAAGGAGATATATATTTAGCAAGGAGGGGAAAAGGTGACTCAGGAGGAGTAGGGTGAGGAAAAAAATGAGGAAAGAATAAAACTGTCCACATTAGTTTTGCTGCTGGGTTGTGAGCTATTCTTATCCTGTCAGCACAGTTAATGAAGGAAAAATAGTCCCCAGAAGCAATGTGGCTGGAGACACTGATCTGCCCTCCCTGCCCCTCACGCCAAGAGAGACAGGGTCTAGAGCAAGTTTCCCCAGCGGGAGTTACTGGGAAAGTGACTTCTTGGCCCCGGGTAAAATTTTCTGTCTTTGTCAACCTCAGGGGCAACTTGATTTAGGGCCAAGAGTGTGCACAGAGCTGCAAATGCAAGGGAAGAATCTCTCTCTTAGAACTGTTGACAGTGTAGATAAGGAGCAAATATTGACACACTAGAAATGATGAAGGGAGTTTACAAAGCAGTGGGCAATCCAGAGCTGGCCTGGGGGGGTTCACAGGGAAGAATCTAGAAAAGAGAAAGCTTTCACTCCCAGGGTAGCTGGGAAAGGCTTCAGGAGAAAGCGGATCCTGGGCAAATCTCAAGGGATAAGCAGCTAGAGATCAATGGGGAGAAGAGGGAAAGAATGTGGATGGTGGATCACATGGTGGAATGATGGGAGCAGAGTGGCCTGATTAGTGAAGGCTTCGTACTGAGTTGTGTCTGTTAAGACTGAAAATTTTCCTGAGTTTCTGCCATCTCCACCTAATGACCACTGACACCTGAATCCACCTTCCATAAAAGTGTGAACTAGTGGTTTAGTCTGCATGATCCAAGACAATGGCCAACTTTATTTCGTATATTACAGTTGGGCTCATCTGAGATTTCAGAAACTGCATAATTTTTTGTGTGTGAGCTCAGAAAGAAATGTGACAAAATATGCTAATAAGAAAGTCACCTTCTCTCTCTCTCTCTCTCTTTTTTAAAGATTTTATTTATTTACTTGAGAGAGAGAGAGAGAGAGCAAGAGCAGGGGGAGGGGCAGAGGGAAAGGAAGAAGCAGACTCCCTGCTGAGCAGGGAGCTCCATCCCAGGACCCCGGGGTCATGATCTGAGCCGAAGGCAGACGCTTAACTGACTGAGCCACCCAGCGCCCACTTTCTCTCATTTTTTAAAAAGAAAACCTTAAATCAACATTTCCATACGTTTCATTTTTTGTTTATAATTTGCATATGCAATTGCTAATTTTTCTTAGGTACTAGTAGCAATGGGTAGTAATAATAAATGACAGTAATAAGAAAACCTTACATTTTACATTTACAGGGCATTTTTGTATCTATTGTCTCATTTGGGGAGTCATTACCATTCCAAGTGTTTATCCTTCCTGCAAAGGGTTTTCCACAGTCACAGAGCGGACTAAAGGAAGACCCAAAATTCAAGCCCAGGTGTCTGACTACCAGTCTACCCCCCTTCCCCACCACTGGGCCACACCACCTGTGCCAACAGCAGAAGTATCTATTATACTGGCTAAGATGAAAAACAGCAGTCCTCCATGTGGATGAGAACCTAGCAAGCCAAGGCATCTCAGTCACTACTGGTGGGAGCATAAATTGATAGGCATTCTTTAGAAAGAGTGGTTTGGCAAAATGTATTAAGAAACTTAACACTATTCCTATACTTTGACCCAGTAATTTTGTTTCTAGGAATCTATCATAAGTAATTACTAAGAGTTGTGGCCAAAGACTTACATAGAAATGAGTTTACTGGAATGCTACTTATAATATCCGACAATAGGAGGTTAGTTAAGTACATTCCAATGATGGAATATTATCAAAGTCATTAAGGATCTCATTTCTGAAGATGATTACTAACAAATACTCAGAAGATATTTATGATATAAGATCAAAGGAAAAAAATCAGCCTGCAGATAGTGTAACTGGCAGAGAGAGAGAGAGAGAGGAAGAAATACATCAGAATGTCAGCAATGCTTAAGTGTGGGTGATGAGATAACACATAATATTTTTAAAATTTTATACCCATTTCCCATGTTTCCCATAAGAGCATGTAGTAATTTTATACTTAGATTATATTTAAAATTTATAAAATGGTAAAAACAGTGGATTATACCTTAAAAATAAGGAGTGATTAAGGGATTTAAGATCATCATTTCACCTAGACTGGTCTATAAACTGCATGTCTCACGTAGGGGTTGGCGGGGTGGAGAGAAACGAAAACAACAAATGAAAGCAGTGCTAACTTGTTACATTTCCAAGGAGCAAAGTAAGGATTCGTAAGATGAAAACCACAATTGCAATGGAGTGTGTGGTAAATATTTAAAGCTAGAAAAGTTTGGCTCTAAATAGTTGACTCACTTCCCCGGTCTACGCAGGCTGTGCTCAGCACGTCCGAACCAGGCTCCAGGCAGCCTTTCTGCAAGACGTTCTTCGCCGTTCTTCCCCCGTGTGGACATTTGGCTTCTTCCTTCACTGTCTTTGGCCCTGGTGATAAAAAGAGGAACAGACTCATCAGTGAGCAAGAGAAGTCGCAAGCCAAAAGCGCAGAGATATTCCGGAACTTTCCAGGTGGGAGAGAAAGAAGTACAGAACGGGCGGGAAAAGCAACCCCAGCGTTCAGGGTTAACACTTTGCTTTTTGAGGAACCTTCAGTGCTTGGAAGGCTTCCAGTCTGAACTCGCAGAGTTCATCAACAGGAAAACAAATAGCTGGCATGCTCTGTATTTACTCTGCCTTTCTCAAGGTTGCAACATAAATTTCCCAACTTTGCAAGCTGTTAAAGCCGAGGAGACATTTCGTGAGCTCGGGGCCTTCCCTCCAGTCTGTGTGACTCACGTGTGGCCCCATTTTGGGAAAATGTAGGTAGCAGCCCTCCGGGCCCGGGGGAAGACAGTGGCGGCACTGTGGACGCTCCCAGAGCAGACAGTGGGGGCGGAACGATGGCCGGAAAACCTGAATTCTCCAAACGAGAGCTGCCGGGCTGCCTTGGAAAAAATGCACTTCGGCCACAGGAGCGAAAGCTCTGAGACCTTGCTGGGGGAATTTATAGCCGGCTTGCCATGCAAAATACCCAACGGTGTTTTAGTGAAGTGGTGTCCGAATTGTAATATAGCTAGATCAATTCTGGAAGCAACCTTCTTCAACACCATGGGAATATGTGTGTTCTCACTTTCAACATTTCCAATTAGCAGAGAAGCTAATGCTGGAAACCACCACATATAATCCAGAAAAAAAACTGTCACCCTAACATTATAAAAATTGAATATGTGTCAGAAGAGGATTTAGATTCTTTAGGTTAATATTATTTTTGCTATTAGGTAATGAACTGACATTAATTTACTCGAGCTGCATGATTAGGTTAATTTACTCCAGAATAATCTTGCATTTTAAAAATTAAAAATGGTGGCCGTATCTTCTCATTATCAATCAAAGTAGCAGCAACACTGCAAAAACATCGCCATTTTGTACTCACTTGTGCTCTTACAGACAGTCAAATAAGCACTAAAAATGACAAATTACCATGCTCAGATAGATCTTCATGTTTAAGCACCTACAAAAAACTGTCCATTTGTGAATGGTTAAACTTAATCAATTATTTTTCCTATAGGCAAGATACCCTTTTTCACAAGTAGAAATCTACAAACAATATTAGAGCAGTTTAAATCTTATATATAGGAATGCTACAGCATAGAAAAACAAAATAAGCTCACACACACACCAAAGAAAGCTAAACAGTTTATCCTTTTTTGACCTTCACAAATATAAATGCTCTATATCTATGGCTCTATAAATTAAGTCCTTTAATGATTCCAACGTGCTGATAATGTTCCTGCACTTGCTGGAACTATGATTCTGTTAATATTTTGAAAATTACTTTAATTAACTTTATTTCATCTTGTAGTAGTTATAGAACATTTTTATATATTTTAAGTATGCATTAATTTGTATCATCATTAACCTTGGGTTTTGCCCTTGGTAATTGTGGTAATTTGTAAGTTGGGTTGAGCGAGGGGCCAGCGCCTTAGAACAATACATGTTGTGGGTCCCGTCAATAGCTTGAGTGGGCAGGAGTCTTCCTTTTACAAGGGACAGAAAAATAACTTGGAAGGGTAGAAGTAGAGGGGGCATGGTTCAGCTGAAAATTCCCAGGGATGGATTTTATGTGGCCCGTGAGTGTGATGGAGAAGGAGGGAATCTTCTGAATGGCCACGTCTGAGTTGGGCACCTACCCCACCCACCCCAACTCCTCCTCCTGAGATGACAGAGGGAGGAATCTGTTACAGATGAAGAGGGTGGGAGAGGACACCCCCAAACAGTGTCCACCATAACAGTTAATCCAATTTATTTTAAATTTTTATATCTTAATAGTAAGAGCGTGTGCTCTGCCCCTTTCTTTTCTGACACATCCAGACAGCCAATTCCTGCCACCATATGGAACCGAGTTTGGGATTTTTACCTCTGTACCCGCAATTCGTCACAACTCTAAAAAACCCAGCTTTTCACCCTCACTGGCTTTCTAGAAACCTCGGTAGTATCCAGTTCATGGGCCCTGTGAGGCCCATGACAGGGATGCTAAGGCCAAGTTCCCTGCCCTCAGGGAGTTTATGGAGGGATGGATGCTGCAGTCAGCTGAGTAATTCGTGGGCAGGCACATCTTTTCTCTGGATGTGCCCTGGCAGGCCAGAAGAGGGCGGAGTGAGTTTCAGCAGAGGGGACCCAGCTGTAATTACACAGCTGCAGACAACACGCTCCTTTCCTGATTTGGATTCTGTGTGATGAAAATTCTCAGTTCCATCTTTCTCTATATTAACATTACCTCCATTCTGAGCACATCGTGTTCAGTGACAGAAAATGATATCACACGAACCACAGAAGATACTCAATAGTTTAAGTATAATGTTTTATAGAGGTCAAAGTGACATCATTTGAAGAATCAGTGCTTTCAAAGAGCCAGAATGCCTTCTATTTATTCTCCTCATGCCCAACAGTTTTCAAGGTCTTGGTCTGCAGTCAGCTCCGCTCTGGGTGGAAGATACGTATTACTCCCTTGCAGACCACAGAGGGCTCAGGGGAGGTCATGCCAGGCCCATCCCCCTGATGGTACAACTTACATCTCACATTGCTGCCATGGTTGAGAGGGGTGTATTTGTCTATAGCTGCCCAGCAGGTGGAGGAAAGGTATTATATGAAAAGGAAAACTCCTGGGTGGGTAGGAGTTTGGGCCAAGCCTTTCCTGCTTCTACGTAGAAGGATGAGTAGTGGGGGGTCAGAGGCTGCAGTGCGTGAGGAATTATAAGACTTTCTCAGATCAAGATAAGGTCTTAGAGGTCACATGGTTCTATGCCCTTCTTTTACTAATGAGCAGGAAGATGGTGACAAATTCCTTATCACACAACCAGAGCAAGGCCCCCAGGCCCCCCGGGTGGGTGAATGGAAGTCTTCATTGATGCCATCTTCTTTCCTTGCATGTCCTGTGTTGAAGGCTAACTATTTAACAAACAATCCAAATCACAGTGACTCAACACAATAGGAGTTATATCTTGCTTGTGGACCCAGTCTAATGTCAGCGTTAGGCGGGCACCTTCCATGCGGTGATTCAGGGACCCAAGCATCTTTTGTTCTGTGGGTCTTCCATTCCTGGCAGCTTAGAAGTTACTTGTTGGACTTAGGCAGAGAGGGAGAGTGAAAGATTGTGCAGGAGATGGGCAAGACTGGAAGTGGCGTCCCTCACTTCTACCCATATTCCCCTGGGCTGGAGGCCACTCATGAGGCCGTACCTTACTGCAAGGGAGGCTGGGATATGTAGTCCAGCTGTGTGCAAAGCAAGGAAATAGATGGGTTTGTGTAAGCACACGGCAGTGTCATTTCAGTCTTTGGGAAGTTTATATTGAGCAGTGGAGGACACGTGACCTTGGGACCTGGACAGACTTGGATTTGGATACTGGTTTTGTGGCCTTGGGCACAAATCTCAGTTTGCTCAGCTGGGGTAATGGGAGTATTCTGTGGGGTCACTGTGAGCATTAAACGAGATAGGGGATGTAACATGTCTGTGCCACAGTACTCTCACCGTGTTTTTACAAGCCACTGGGACTAGGTGGAGTAGGCAAGAGGAGGAAACAGACAGGCTTCTTGTGTCCCCTTTTGACCAAGCCTGGGTGCCAGAGCTGCCAAGCAGGGCCCAGCCGAGTCCAGAAAACATGCTCCATTAGGTGCCAAGAATGGGGGCACTTTCCTCGGTCTCTTGCTGAATCTCAAAATACTGTAATTGATTCTCATCAACATGGGATTTTGAAAGGAAAAAAATCCAGAAAAACCACAGGCATCCATTTCATTTGATTAATAAAAATTCAGTCACTTTGCATGCAGTTCCAGAGAGTTTTAATCCGTCATGCTCAGTCTGAGACCGTCACATATAGAAAGCAGTGATTTTATTATTTTCTGGTGAAAAAAATATATTTCTGGAAAGCAGTGACAAGAAAAATGATCGAAATGAAAATGTCCCCTTTCACTTATGAGTTTTGGTCCTCTAAGACTAAATCTGGCTCCCGGGAGTGAAAAGAATCGCCTTCTCATCATGGTTAAGACCCTGAGGGATGCGACGTGGCTCCTGTCTCATGGTGTGCCCAGAGAGGGGCACATTAAGGGCTTCAATAAATATTTGCTGATATTGAATCAATAAGTGAGTGAAGATAGTTACAGAGGTAAAAATGAAAAAAACCCTTTGCCTGAAACATCGAGATTTCGTGGGGAGAAATCCCCTGCATCTTAGTTATGGATTCTCTGAATGGTTTCTTCCTCAGTTGTAAAGCTAACAATAAAACGTACACACACACACACACACACACACACACACACACCCACACCCACACCCAGAGAGACATTCCAGAGAGAGGTAAAACAAAGAGGAAGGTTGATTGTATCTTTTTTTTAGGGCACTGTCTTTTAAAATAACCTTCCAAGCCCAGCTAGTTGAGTGTCAGTAGCATATTGAAAGTAATAAATAAAATGACATCCGGGGCTCAGAAGGTTAACAGTTTTTTTCAAAAAATTATTTTCCCAAGTCCAAGGGTAAAATGGCGCCTAAAATCGCAAAACATGGTCCTAGAGTGCCCCCTGGTGTCTCTTTGGTGGAATTGTCAAAGCCTGTAATTGTGCCCTGCTAGAGCCTTTTGCATAATTCTTGATTTATTCATGAGTCTGGGACTTTGGGCGCCAGGCCTACTTGGAGTGGAAGCGGGGAACGCAGAAGGCTGGGAAAAATTCTTTCAGCCCTTTTTCAAATGGGTTACCGCCACAATGTAAAAAATAATTAGTACATTAACCCTCATATAAGATTTAAAAACTGGAACCATGTGTTATCTTGAAGAGAAGCTCTTTCACCTGCAAAAAAATTATTGGCTTTTTTTATTTTTCAGAAGGCAGATTATTAAGCAGTTTCTTTTGCCCGTTAAAAGGTTCTTTGTAAATCAGTTGGACAGAGGACAGTTTTTAATTTCAGAGATTAATTATCACCCTTAATAATTGAGCCATCCTTTATTTTTTCTCAAGACCTATTCGTTTAAATAAAAGCTAGTCCATGAAATGAGAATGAAGATTATAGACCAAATTAAAATACTGTAAAAGACAGTATTTTGTCATTAAAAAATATCAAAATTTATTCCAGGGACCCCTGGCTGGCTCAGTTGGTAGAGCAGGTGACTCTTGATCTCAGGGTTGTGAGCTCGAGCTCCATGTTGGGTGTACCGCTCGCTTAAAATTAAATATATATATATATATATACATATGTACATCTTTAAAATAAGAATATTTCTATTCCTTGGAAAGGGAAACCAGTGAAATTACAGTAAAAATTGGCGAGGGAAACATGGTGAATTTGAGGTTGTTAATGGTCTATTGATGAGTCTGGCTTAACTCTAAATGCTGCAGCCAAACTTGTGAAATATAAGGGAGAAAAGGAGTTTTCTTCTTCCACCCTTCTCTGTGATGATGAAAGTCACTTGACTTCAGCTTACGATATGTAATGTGTAGCTCCAGGGGCCCGCACTGCTTGACCGGGCAGAGTGGAGGCCTTGACCTTCACGGAGCTTCAGACCCAGGAGGGAGAAAGGCTGGCAACACCCACCATTCCCAATCTATGGGATGGATGTTGGGCTGGAGAAGGAGCACAAAGGACAAGTTTCTAAAGACAGAGGAATCGGGGACCCTTCCCTGGAGGACGTGACCTTGGAAGACAGGAATTAGCTAGATGAGAATAAGGGTGAAGGGCATGATAAGAACAAGCATGGGCACGGGCAAAGGAGTCAGCATAGCACTTCCGTCTAGTGAGGATGTGCGGGGGGAAGGAGGGATAAGACTTGAGAGGATCCCTGGCGTGCATTGCCAAGCCAAAGAGTTTTATACCGAAAGTCCTGCGGTGCTCCGAAGGGTTTAGGCGGGAGAAGGACATGAGCAGCTTGGTAGCCCATTGAGAGTGGGTTGGAGGGCAACCAGCTGAGGCAGAAGACAGATGTTCTTTGGAACAAGTGCAGCATCTCCAATTCTCTCCTTTGCAAGAACAGTCATCAGTGCTTATGGGGATTCTTTTAATCTGAGGAGGGAGCTCAGGGTGAAGAAAAGGTAGGCGCTTTGAAGCTTGACTGTCCCCATTCAAACCCTCGCTTGGTCCCTGCCAACCTTGGGCAGGCTTCCTGATCTCTCTCAGCCTCTGTTTCTTTCACCAATAAATTAGGCATAATACCCACCTGACAGGATTGGAGAATCCTGGTGTAAGGAATGGGATTGGTCTAGGAGCTGGCACATCGCAGGTACCCTGTAAATGGTACTTAAGTTTGGTTAAAGTGAAAACGATTCACATCATAAAGGCTCCAGACCAAGCCAGGCCCCTGTGGGTGTTCTCACAGTTTCCTGAAGCCATCCCATAGTGTGTGGTTATGTAGATCTATATAATTATACAGTTGGTGTCTGTTCTTTTTTCTGGCCTGTAAGCCCCTCGGTCACCACGTTTCAGATGTACCACAGGTGCTAAAAATAACCGTCAACCCAAATCTGTCAGCACATAACCCCAAATGCTGGTGAGGATGAGGAGCAACAGGAGCTCCCATTCATTGTTGGTGGGGATGCAAAATGGCGCAGCCCATTGGAAGACAGGTTGGCACTTTCTTACAAAACTAAACATACTCTTGCCACACAATCCAGCAATTGCTCTCCTTGGTGTTAACCCAAAGAAGTCGAAAAGGGGGTCTACACAAAAACCTACACGTGGATTTTTATAGCAGCTTTATTTATAAATGCCACAATTGGGAAGGAACCAGGATGACAATCCAAACAATGGGCTATTATTCAGTGCTAAAAAGATATGAACTATCAAGCCATGAAAAGACATGGAGAACCTTAAATGCCTGTTACTAAGTGAAAAAAGCCAATCTGGGAAGAAGACACACTGTATGAGTCTGTAACATTTCAATCTGGAAAGAAGACACACATTCTGGCAAAGGCAAAACCGTGGAAGCAATAAAAAGATGAGTGCTTGCCAGGGGCTTGGGGAGGCACAGAGGATTTTTAGGGCAGTGAAAATACTCTTACGATATCATCATGATGTGTACATGTGATTAGACATTTGTCCAAAATCATAAAATATACACCAAGACTGGACCATAATGGAAACTGTGGACTTTGGGTGATAATGATGTGTCATTGTAGGTTCACTGTTGGTACCGAATGTCCCTGTCTGGTGTGGGACTTGATAGTGGGGAAGGCCGTGCGTGTTGGGAGCAGGGGCAATATGGGAAATCTCTGCACCTTCCTCTCTTAGGTTGCTGTGAACCTAAAACTACTTAAAAAAATTAAAGTCTTAAAAAAAAATAGCCATCAAATGAAAGACAAAGAAGAATGTTTGGCGCCATCCTGCAGGGCAATGACAAAACTAAAGAATGGTAAAGGAATCCTCCATCTGGGGCAATATTTCCCAGAACCCTATGATTCTGGGGCTGATAACTTGGCTTTAGAAACTGCAGTCGAATTAGGGGCATTAGCGTCCTCACTGCGCTCAGGTGGGGGGACAGAGCAGGGGCTGAGAGAGCTGGCTTCCTGGGCAGGAAGACCTGGCTGGGAGATCCAATGGGAGACCTGGCTGGGAGATCCACAAATTTCTCCGCCCCTCCTTTTGCTCGTGAGCAGAGTAAGGATAAGATGCTTTATTAGCAGAATCCTTCTGAGGATTAAACAAGATAATCCATTTAAAACCCATAACACACTCACACCTGTTATTATCGATCATCAAAGTTACTGATAAAAAAAAATCTTTCAGATTCCAGTTCACTGCTCTATAGTACCCACATTTATTCTCTGCAGTGAAGACAGACTGTCCAGTGTTCAGCTTTAAATGGTAAAAAGAAAATCTTAAAAACAGTAACTTCTTTTGCATAACTAAATTCACATAAAAACTTGTCAGTATTTAGATGGAAGTTATAGATATAGTCATAATTAGTTAATACTTGCCATGTGCTGTTTCGGGTTTCACATGGCATTCTTTGAATATATATATGTATATATCTATATGTATTCTCATGAAATAAGTACATTACTGTGTTTCTTTCTATATAAATATAGTTATTTATTTTTATGCATACATGACAACAAGGAGGGACTGAATTTTGATTACATTCCCAGGTCAATCTTGTGTTGGTGCCAGGACTAAAATTCTGGTCTCTTGGGGTATTTTATGAGCCATTTCTGGTGTAGTTTAATTCTTTATGCAATGACTTCCTCCCTCCTTCCCTCCCTCCCTCTCCCCTTCCCTTCATTCTCCCCTTCCTCCCTCCCTCCCTTCCTTCCTTCCTTCCCCCATTCGTTCGTTCGTTCGTTCGTTCCTTCCTTCCTTCCTTCCTTCCTTCCTTCCTTCCTTCCATTCTTCAAACATGGTAGAGGGTTTGCCTTGTCCAGACATTGTAGCAGATGCTGCTGTGCAAAGCCTAGTCTATGTCTGTAGGAGCTCAGGGTCTAGTGCAGAGGTTCTCAGAAGTTGTGGGGGTCAATTCCATGGTGTGTTTTGGAAACCTGAACCGATGTTTGGGTGGTCACAGAAATGGAGGGGCAATGAAAATATTCAATGGACAGAGGCAGGGCTGCTGGAGACCCCACATGCCTCAGACAACACACACACACACACACACACACACACGGTGACCTTCTGGAGAAGGGTCATTGGCAGGTGAAAAACCTGTTTATAAAGATCTGAGTCTAGTTTTACATTTAAATGGGAAAGTTTAACTTGTTAAACTTTTATTTTTGGCACTCTGAATTTCCCACCACGGAGGTGAAGAGAACTTTGAACTTCATTTGTTCAGAGCCTTACTGGGAGTTTTTCTGCTGCATGGGCCAAAGAGCCTGTGGTATCTGAGTCACTTACAGAGTGTGCTTGTGGGGGTTCTAGCTGCAGTGTCTGTGGGGGCTTTAGGTAAGGCTGGCTGCAACATCATGTCTTCTTGCGCTCATGCTGGAACATTCACTTACAGACTCAATGTATTTTATACAAATTACTTTCATTTTTCCTCGATATTACAGATGGGGTTTTATATTGCTTTCTTTGCTGTTGATGTTGAACTCATGTGTTTAGGTAGGTTATGCTTGAATTTCATTTCTGGAGTGAAAAGGAAGGTATTACGGAAGATCCGTTATGAAAAGGGGCCGTAGGGTCAGGGGTAAAGGGTAAGGACCATTGACGGGGGGCAGAAATGGTAAAAGGTCAGCAACACGCTGGAGGGACAGGTTACAGCAGGGCCCCTGACTCAGACAGGAGTGGAGACCCTGAAGGAAAATACACTAAAGCACATTCATTCATTCATTCATTCATTTTTTAAAGATTTGAGAGAGAGCGAAAGGGAAAGAGAATACAGAGGGAGAGGAAGAAGCAGACTCGCCCCTGAGCGGAGAGCCCGATGTGGGACTCCATCCCAGGACCCTGGGATCATGACCTGAGCTGAAGGCAGACGCTTAACCGAATGAGCCACCCAGGCGCCCCTAGACTAAAACACACTTAATTGAAAATGCTGCTGGGACTGACATGCATGGTAACCAGAAAGAAAACATCATAACCATTCAAGCCAAGATGTCTTCTAATGAGCATCAGAGAAGAGTGAGAGCTCTGTGCTCTGACCTCGAAGTTTCCTTAACTTCTGTGACTTTCAACCTCGGTTCTCACACCTATAAAACAGTAGGTTCAACTACCTTCTCAGGGGCCTTTCTTTGCCAAAATTCTATGAACCATCTACAGCAGCTGTTCTTACAGTAAACTGGTCTCATTTTTCTTAGATCCTGATAGTGAACTTCATATAAAACTTTTTTAAAAGTTTTTAATTTTAATTCCAGTATAGTTCACATACAGTGTTGCATTAGTTTCGGGTGTACAATATAGTGATCCAACAACTGTACGTATCACCCAGTGCCCATCGCGAGAAGTTGTATGGAAAGGCACAGACTTTTTCATATTGTTTTCCAGTAAAATTTCAAAGACAGTTTTAAAAGATAAAGACCTGGCAGAAGTGAAATAAAAACCTTCAATTTCTACACATCCACAGTTTTATGGAATTTTTACTTAGTGTAAAACCACGAAGCAGAATTTAATGAAAATGTATGAGTTCCGAATCTAGCTCTACCCATCGTTAGTTGTGTGACCTTAGGCTGGTTGCCTAACTTCTCCTCTCAAAAAGGGAATACTAATTATGCACTGTGCCTGTATTAATAATAATTATCCCTAATAATACCTCTAGTACTGTGAGGTTTCAATGAGATGATGCTTATAAAGCACTTGAAATATCCCATGTCACTCAGTTTTGCAGGATGAATAAGCTCTAGAGATCTGTTGCACAACAATGTCAATGTCCTTAATAGCACTGAGCTGTATGCTTAAAAACGGTTAAGATGCTAAATTTTATGTGATATGTTTCTTACCACAATTTTTAAAAATTGGAGAGATGCATGATGTATATATGACATTTATTTCATGCCATGTTCTAAGTGCTTGATATACATCCTGTACCCATTATTATACTACTTATTTTTGTTTTCAAGTGGGGCTCAGCCTGCTCATACACTCATCCCGCAAACAAGGACCGAGTGCCTGTACGTACGACACTAGGCGAGGCTGGAGATGTGCAGTGAGGAACAATGTCACTGACCTCAGGAGGCTGAGGCTCCGGGCGCCTGGCGGGCTTAGTGGGAAGAGCATGCGACTCTTGATCTTGGGGTTGTGAGTTCAAGCCCCACGTTGGGTGTAGAGATTACTTTTAAAAAAAAAGAAATTAATGTTAAAAAAAAGAAGCAGCAGCAGCAGCAGCTAAGGCTCCAGAAGGGGAGACAGAGGAGTAAACACTGTTGACTGAAGGTGTAAGTGCTCTGGGCCCAATGTGACTGGGAGGATATGGGGAAACTCGGAGGAATAGTTCTACACTCTCTGAGTGCTTATTGTGGGGAGACCCTGGGGCGGGGATACAAATAAAGGACAGGGAGGGTCAGCAAAGGTTCCTGGATGGTTCTGGTCTTGGTCTCAGAGAACAAGATGGAGCTGGCCAGGCAGAGAGGATGCATCTGGGATCTCTGACTTCAGGCCTGGGGGACGTCAGCGCTGGTTCCACATGTGGCGACAACGGGGACAGAGGCAAACTTATGCCTCAAACAGGGCAGCAAGTGCCCCCAGGAGTGAAAAGACCCAGCTTTGTTTTGCTCAAGGGAGACCACACTCCTGTAATTTAAAAAAAAACGCCCCTGTTTTTTCTGCCCAAACCGGGGTTTATCCATCACTGGGGGCATATGTGGCCCAGGCAGGGAGGCGTGCTGTGGTCACCGCTCCCATGGCCCCATGGGCCCGGCTTTCACCCTGTCCAGAATCTAATTAGGATGACATTTCCAACTCCTTGCAATTCACTGACCAAAGTCGGCACAGACAAGCTCCCTGCCCCCACCCGCTGCCCTTGCTCGGTGAGAAGAGATGGTGCGGGACGGCCTTCCTCCTGGCACCCGCACAAGCCCCGGAGTTCAGCTCTATCTGAGCCTCATGACTCAACAAATTATTTTGTGCATTCGCTTTATTGCAGACTAGTGGTTATAATGAAATTAGTTCTATTCCACATTATTGGTTCATAATTAGAATTACATGAGCAAAACAGATACAATCTCACCAAGTCTTCCGCGCCTGAACAATCGAACTGACTGCACAAATTCCTCTTTTTCCTTTTCACTCCCCCAGCTTCCTGGGCTTCAGGTTGCTTCCAAGCCCTTAAAAATATAAGACCATTTCAGCTGGATTTTCCTACCGTCCTTGGGCAGGGTGACTATATAATTTAGCATCCAAACTGGGACAGTTGTGAAGCTGAAAGAGAGGCCATTAATAATTAGACCAGGATGATAACATAAGCCAGAACTGCCCCAGGCAAGCTGCCATGGGTGGTTACCCTACTTTTATGGGGGCAAGCCACCCCCTCCAATAGTCGGACTTAGTCCTGCCAGGCAATGATGTTTTCCTAATTGCCTTTTTTTAAATGTTGATTTGGGGCAGTCACCTTTATACATTAAAAATCCCTTGCTATATGGATGGCTACAGTACAATTTCAGAACAAATTTGAGAAATTAAAATGACAAGAAGCAAAGAATATAGTTCCATGCAGATATACAGGATCGCTCTGGACTTTCTTTAAGGTGATCACTGCAAAGAGTAATGGGCTGTGGCGTTCCTTTACTCCAAGCTCACGACCTGGACCAACATCTGGAAGTGTACTTACCTTCCCTTGAGGCGTGGGAAACTTTGCACAAAGTAATATTATAGTCCCTCTCCATTTCACAAAAGTCAGATTTGAGCAAATGAAACGTTCACCCTTGGCTTGAAAATGGAATATACATCAGTAAATATGAGAATGTGTTTTCCTGGGAAACAGCCCTCATTTAGAAATAGCCAGGTGGCATCCAGAAATTCTGACCTCAACTCCAGGTTGATTCAAGTGAAACCGACTATTTAGTATCCCCGCCTTCAAGGCTGCCACCAGCCATCCGTTATCCACCCTTGGCTAGCCATGGTAGGGTTTTCCGTATTAAAGCGTGAGACTTTCTGCTTTTGGGTTCTCCGGTGATCCTGAAACACGAGAACCTGAGGCAAAAAAATAAAGCGCCTTTGGATCCTTGAAGCAGCAGTGATTTCTCCAAGCACAAGGACTACATCTAAAATTATGCCCTGCCTACCGCCCTACCTGTCACCCAGGCTTGTGTGAAGACCAACTGTGATAATAATAGACAGTACATGGATGTCCTTTGCTAACTGGAAAGCACCATAACAGCATGAGTTATTGTTCTCATTTCAGCGTTTCTGGACGAAGTTGAAATATTTGGGCAGTTGTAGAATGAACTGTAGCATATCCAAACCCATGTATGATACATCATGTTTTCACAGGGTTGTGTTCCACTGAAATGTAGTTTACATATTTCTCTGTCAGGAGCAACCTACGCTTACCAAGGTACGTAGTAGCCTCAAGTGAAGACATAGATGGAATCCCACTCATCTCTAGAGACCAAATGACCGCCAAGGAAAGAAAGAGTGAAAAGGAGGAAAAAGAAAGAGAGAGAGAGAGAGAGAAAGAACTCGTGATGGTTTCAACAGAGCAGTTTGCAATGTATCCTAAGTGGCCAGCGGCGACCACCCATATAACCAGCCAAAGGAAAATCTTGTTAGAACGAGGTCATATTTTCCTTCCAAACAAGATAGAAAGTGGCAGGGGAACTGGAGTTGGACGGTCACCTTGCAGTGCGTGGGAGAGACCTGGTTTCTCTCCACGGTGTGACGGGTCTCAGGCGCCCACGCTCACAGGGAGGGACAGTGAAAGCCCACACACCGGACCCCTACTCTAAGGAACTGTTGACGAAACCAATCTTCATCAGTGTACAAATTACCATCTTTTATCAAGATTGTTCACTCTCCTATTTCATAATAAACCTGTCCGTGGTGTGTGTGTGTGTGTGTGTGTGTGTGTGTGTGTGTGTGTGTGTGTG
>NW_027397074.1:41709097-41788702 GCF_003265705.2 Callorhinus ursinus | reverse complement strand
TGTGTGTGTGTGTGTGTGTGTGTGTGTGTGTGTGTGTGTGTGTGTGTAGCAGTGGGTGCGTGCTGTTGAGGGAGTGCACGTGTGTGCCCGTGTGGGTTCCCTATCTCATCTGATGTGATTAAGGGAGAAAAGCGGGGGGATGGGGTGCCTGTTCTTTTGTTTATTTTACAGATAAATCTCATCTCTAATCCGGATGCAGAGCAATGTCTCGAGCAAAGGAGAGGAAGCCCCTCCCCCGCCCTGATGGCATCCATATAAATCACAGGTTTTATTCCTCTGCTGTGAGGGGCATTACAGATCCGGGCGACGTTGTGGACTCTCATTGGGTGATGCTTCATTACTTGGCGGAAAATCCCCAGGGCCACAACGTTATTTAAATGTGCTATGAAAATAAATGTGACTTATATGTGTGTCCTCTGCTGAGTTGCTCTTCTCTGTTACTGCAGGTGCTGTTGTGCATCAGGATTAGCGCCTGGATTTATCGCCAGCTCAAGCTACACACATGCTCCATGACGGGACATTGTCCACATCTCCAAAAGTTCCAGAAGGGAGACAGTGTTTCTTGAGTGGTGGGTTTTAGACATGCACTGGTGTGGTTGACTTTTATGGGCTGAGAATGTGTGTGCACGCGTGTGTGTTTGCATGTGCATGTGTGCTTGTGTGGAGCCTGGGCCATGTTCATTTGAAGCATGCGGGGACCAGACACTGTACTCAGATGCATCAATTTCCAATGGCAGCAGAATGGTGTTTCTGGTCAAAAAGAGAAAGAAGAAAGCACGATTTTCCTTTCAGCTCGGGGCTGGGGCCCACATGTTTAGCTCAAAGTGAGTGGAAATCTCTGAAAAGCAGGCTTGGGCTAATAAATGTCAGCAAGCCTTCAGCCCAAATGGGATTTGATTAGCAGGAAGGAGGATGGTTGGGGTGTTTCCATTACCAAAGAAAGAAATACAGGGAAGGGCTTATATTATGGGGGAGCAGAGCCCTGGTGATCACCTCCTTTCTCAGTGCGTGGGCACTTACACTCAGTAAACATGGGGCCCACCCGTGATCCCTACCACATGCCGTGGGCTGCCATTGCCCCAGACGAGGAGCCTCGTGGAGGGAAGAGGTGCAGAGCTAGACTAGATCCACTGTTGGTTGATCACCATCACTCTGTAGGTGACAGGCCCGACCAAGACAACCCATCCTGTGTTGAAACTTAAAACGGCCCTGCCTTTATGCCCATTTTAGATGAGGAAACCAAGGGCCACAGAGGTAAATATCCCATAGTTTGGAACTCTATAGGTCTAGAGAATCCAGGTCCTCTGCTTCCAGAATTCCTTTTCTCTGGACATTTGTTTAACTGGTAGCAACCTGTGTTTTGCCAGTCTTGTCTCCAGCTTGCTTATCCTCTAGTTTTCTTCAAGATTAAGGGTCCTAAATGATAACTAAAATAGTAAGAACTGTCACCAAATCTGTTTTTAGATTGATGTGGGGAAACAAATAAAGGAACTTACAAATACACTCTACTGGGATTTATTTTAAATAAGAGACAGTGGTGGGGGTGGAGGGATGGTGAAATGGGTGAAGGGGGTCAAAAGGTACCCCAACTTCCAGCTATAAAATAAATAAGTCCTGGGGATGTCAGGTGCAACGTGGTAACTATATTTAGCAATACTGTATTGCATACTTGAAAGTTGCTGAGAGTAGATCTTAAAAGTTCTCATCACAAGAAAAAAAATTCTACAACTATGTATGGTGATGGATGTTGACCCACAGCGGTGATCACTTTGCAATCTAGGCAAATATCGAATCATTGTGCTGTACACCTGAATAACTAATATAATGTTATGTGTCAACTATACCTCCTTTTAAAAACTAAATTTAAAAAAATAAAATTCGAAAGAGACAGTAACTCTGGGGGCCTAAATAGGAAGACTTTTTTTTTAACTTTTAGTTTTGAAATAATTTTAGATCCACATGAAATTTGCAAAACTAGTACCAAGAATTCCTGTATACTCTTTGTTCAGATTCCTCCAGTGTAAATATTATACCATGTTTGCTGTATCATTTTGTGTGTGTGTGTGAATTACGTGTGCATATCTGTGTGTGTGAATTAGTACTTTTCTAAATGGTTTGGGACTAAGTTGTAGACATGCCTCCCCTTTATTCCTGAATACTTTAGTGTGTATTTCCCAAATTCATTTCTGTAACCAGAGTGCAGTTATGAAATCCAGGAATCAACATTACTACAATATTATTATCTAACTTGCAGACCTTATTCCAATTACAGGAATTGTCCTCCTAATGTTTTTCTAGAAAAATTTGTTTTGAGTTTGTGTGAAACTTGTGTCCCACTTGTGGGGACTTGTGTGAGTTTGCTAAAGTTTTAGGCTATTAAACTAAAAACTGAATATTACCACACACACACACACACACACACATATATATTTAGGTAAGGTAATATATCTATAAGGTAATATATATATATACACATACATATATATATAAATAATTCTCCCTTATCATTGTAATTAAATGTCCATTACTGACAAATTAAAAATGTTTATATCCTTGCGCCAAAAACTAGAGCCAGATTCTGAGTTCCTCTGTGCATTCCTATTCAGTGTTAAGTCTATATATGCACCTGGTGCCCCTGGGGATCTGCACATTTGGCTTCTTGAAGCTTTCTGAAAGTCTCAGCAATGACTCTGGCTCTGAACCCAGAGTGGGCAAAACAAAGTTCCAAAGGGTTTTTTGGCAAAGTGTTATGAGAAAGGGCACTTTGGTCTGTAAAAGGCTTTCTATGAGACTCAGCTCCTGGTGAAGTTGCGACGCTGGAGAGGTGTCCCTCATCGGAGCTGCGACAAGTAGGTCACCTGGCTCCCATGATCACACTGTGTGTCCTAAGACCCAGAGACAGGCAAGTGACAGGATGAAGAAACAACATTGCTCAAGGATTTAGTGCTGTCCACCGAGGAGGATTAGTGCAACGCCTTCCTAATGCCGGTGTTGACAGGCAGGACTAGCATCTGTTTTATAGGCTATCAACTGAGTTATATCAGGCCTCGCCTCTGGGTAGCAGTTATGTTTCAGCCGACATGATTTGACCTGTGGTTTATCCGAATCGGTGTAATAATAAGTTGGGTTATAAGGGCGTTTACTTTTCCATATATATGCTTGAATATAGTAAACCTGTTCTAAAACCAAGCCAGTAAGGGCTTCTGTTTCCCCCACTGGTACACAGGGAGGGTGCGAGAGTAGTCAACGTGTTCCCCTCTGAGACATGTCCATCCAGAAAGTTTGTAAAAGCTCTTTATTCCTCAGAGGGAAAGGACTTTGGTCTTAGGAAGGAAACACATGGCTTTCTTCTTCCAGCTTCCAACTCCGTCTTACCAGCTGCATTTCTTTCCCTCAGCCTGGCACCAGTGAAAGGAGACTTTGATGAGCGGGGTGAGTGGCCACTCCGGAGGGAGGGAGGGAGGGAGGGAGGAAGGGAGGGATGCAAAGGGCCTCCACTTTCTGGAAGGTACTCCTCTGAGAGCCTTTCTGCCTTATCTCTAACACACATCCCTGAGAAACATCACGGGCTTTGGACGAAGAGCCCCCGGGGCCTGATTTACCTGCCGGGGTGACTTTCTCTGGGTTCAGGTCCTTGGAGAAGCAGCCCTGGGAGGGCAAAGCAGCTCCCACATTGGGCCGCCGTGTCTCTTCCAGTCCCTCCTGGACCTGCTATGCCTGAAAGCAAATTCCTGCCCTTTTTGTTGTTGTTGTTTAAATTTTTTTAAAGGTGTTAGCAATCTGTCCTACGTTTGCCCACCCCTGCTGGGATTTATGATCCAGTTCCCGTTTTACTACATGATCTTGGCAGGCTCCCCTCGTTGAAATTCAAACCGAAGCAACTTGATGGGGGAACAAACATAAAAATATTAATTTGGTGGATATTAAAAAAAATCACACTGGTTATAAATCAGGGGCTGTCCACTGCTTCCTTTCATCATCTAAATGGTCCTTCTAACCAGACCACAAATCTTGCTGGGGAGGAGGAGGGGGCTAGGAAGGTGGGGGTTCCCTTCCTGAGGTTTTGGAGACAGCTTACATCCAACACTTCCTCAAACCTGGCTTTGTTTTCCAAAGGTAATAAAAAGTGAGTACTTCTGGTACAGGCAGGCTAATTAGCTGGCCTCACAGAACAGACGGGGCTTAAAAGAAAGTTGGCTTGGTCTAAAAGAACTCAGGTTGTGGAAATGTCTAAATTTTGATTAAAAATCCCCTTTGAGAGACTCAGGAGGAATGTTCTGCTTCTCCAAGGCAGTGGAGACCATTGTGTTGCGATGGTGGCAGATGGAGAACGGGTGAAGCAGGGTTGGGGTGGCATGCGGGGATTGGGGCAGCAGACCAGGGTGTGCAGAGCTACCTGTGACTGAGACTGGAGGTGAGGACGGCCTGCCAGGGACTCCCACACCTCCCACACCAGCCTTCGGATTTTAATAGGGAGCCACCTCTAGAGATAGCTGGGGGGGGAGGGTGGTTACATTCCTGCGGGGTAGAAATCAGAAAAAGCGGCAGAGAATTTCTCTTCCTATAATGAGAATTTAATAGATTCTTTCATTTCCATCTTATGGCTGATCTTTACAGTTAAAAGACTCTTGATAGGTGCTTTAAAATTTCATGAAAACTCCGGTAATTGGTTTTGAAACACTGTGGATAGTTGGGAGGCTAAATACTTCTATAAGAAGGTGCTAGTAAAAATGGAAAGCCATCCCCATTACAAATACCCACATATGCAAATGGATGTGTAGCTATGATGAGAAATTCATTAGCGTTCTAGAATTCCAAGGGTTTATTTAATGGCACAAAATCTAATAAAGCAAACAAATCAGAAATCCAACCCAGCCAGGCTCACAGCTGAAGTGGGTAATGTAACAGAGCTCGGAACACATCTGGGTCTTGAGATTAAAGAGAGAGAAACCTGCAGTAGCTGGAAAAGAGGTAACCAGTTTTCTATAAAAATCAAAGCGAGTTCTCGATTCAAAATATTACTGCGAGAGCAGGAAGAAAAACAACTGTAGACCATTTTTTTTTAAGGGAAAACATTTCTAACCAACAATTGGTTCATATTACTTCTCTGCCATCTTTATAGGCAACATTAGAGAAGGGCCCTCCTTTCTGCCTAACGAGTATAATGATGAGAATTATTTCATCTCGAACAGATTTTTCTACTTGGTTACCATGCAATCTAATACTGACAGTGCCTTGGACTTGAAAAATGATATTCTCATCTCCGAGAAATGGAAGATGGGAGAAGGTGCAGTCGTTCTGAGCTTCACTCTAAAGCAATTATGATCTCTTCACAACTCTCAGACAAGAATTGATTTTTATTTTTAGATTATTAAGCTGTGGGTGTAAGGAAGTCAGGATGTGTGATCTAGTTTTGACCTTGTTGACTGAATTCTCAAATTGATTCAATATTGAAAAGGAAAACTTTAAAAAAACGTGTTTCTGCCTTATAATCTCCCCCAATTTACTTTGCTGCTTTCCCATTTTTACCAAAATCTTCATGTTCATACAGACAGACAAATAAACAAGGTAGTACGTGCGGGGTATTGGAATAGAACATAAACATATCAGAATTAATTGCACTGTTCTAAGGAAATCTAGAAATAAGGAAAACTGCCAAAAGGTGATGATGTTATGTTGGATATGTTTGATGCCATCGTTGATGCTCTTCCTCTCAGACATCTGGAATAGTAAGGTGTCCCGCTTTTATACTCACAGTGTGAGTGGGCACTCACTTTACTACTTGTTTTGGAGAGTAGTGGTGTTTACATGTGCTCTTATGTGCTCAATGCAGCCGTCTCCCTGAGTCTAGAAGGGTCCTCTGGCTAGATTCAGAGCCCCATCCAAGAGGTAAAAGGACCCGCTTGATTGTATGTCCCTGTGGGTCACTATCCTTCCTTCTCTCACCACGCTGAACAGCTCTGACTTGCGCCTCAATTGGGCCAACTTCCAATTTTTTTAAGAAATTTAAATTCAATTAATTAACATATAATGTATTATTTGTTTCAGGGGTACAGGTCTGTGATTCATCAGTCTTACACAACACAGAGCGCTCACCACAACATATACCCTCCCCAATGTCCGTCACCCAGTCACCCCATCCTTCCACCCCCTTCCCCTTTGGCAACCCTCAGTTTGTTTCCTAAGATTAAGAGGCTCTTATGCAGCCATCAAAAAAAAAAAAAAAAAAAGAGAGAGATCTTGCCATTTGCAACAACGTGGATGGAATTAGAGGGTATTATGCTAAACGAAATAAGTCAGGCAGAGAAAGACAATTATCATATGATCTCACTGATACGTGGGATTTAAGAAACAAGGCAGAGGATCATAGGGGAAGAGAGGGCAAAATGAAACAAGACGAAACCAGAGAGGCAGACAAGCCATAACCAACTTCCAATTTTTTAAACACAGTCTGGAGTGTGGACCCTAGAACTCACCGGTTTCCTCCCGCCCCAACCTGGGTCTTTAAGCAGGCCAACGCCCTCCCTGCTCCTTGAGAACATGTGTTCATTCCTCACCTGGATTCTCTGATGGAATGTTTCCTCCTGCCCATACAGGTATCCAGTTCTCACCAAACCTTCTGTGCGCTTCCCCTAACTGTCTCCTCCCGCTTACGCTCATCCTTCTCTCTTCCCAGCCTCTGCTGCATTTCTGGCAGGGACGGCCTGGCTTAGCACCTCACAGTGAGATTCTCTCTTCAGTTGTGTTTCTTCTCCCCTGAAGATAACCTCCTTAAGTCTCTGATTCACCATCTGCAAAAAGCCAAGATATGCAGAGCTACTGTAAGGATGAGACTGGACAGAGCACAAGGCTGGGCTCCCAGTAGGTGCTCGGTGAGTGTGTGTGGCTCTCCCTTCTGCCTAAGGACCATGTCACGTTTCTGCTGTATCTTCCTCTAAACCTCCCAGCGTGAATTAAAGTGTTTTTGTGTGTTGTGGTTGTGGTTGAATTTTTAAGCAAAAATGGAACCACTGTGTTGTATCCTACTTAAATCTAGGCAGAATGATACTTCTCCTTGACTTTTTGGGGAAGGGGATGGTCAAATGCTTGGATGGGGATGACCTGGTCTGATGTGGGTTAGCCTAGAGAAATGAGAGAAGGCGGACCGCTCGTGGCAAAACAGTCCACAATTCTGAATCTCTGGGCTTGAGGAGCTTTGAAGACGAGCCAATGCAAATGTCTCATCTTCCTGAGTACTGCAGTCTCTAGGATACACTGTGGCAAGGATCGGCCCCAGTAGTAGACCAAAATAATCACAAATTCAGTATTCGCTACTTAGAGAAATGAGATTATGACAAGGAAGGAGTCTCAGGACGTGTTGACCCCTCCTTCAGACAAACATGCAGGAAACCTGGAACAGCTTAATTTTCTGAAAAGAGCTGTGACATTTGCATCCTGACTATCCAGCTGGTGATTATCCCCAAATAAGCAGCCTGCTCCTTTCCTCCTGAAGGGACCTCCCAGCAAAGCAGAGCCGCAGGCGAGCATAGCCTCCCTGTGGTCCCACCAGCTAGGACCAGCTCAGCTAAGCGGGGCTCTTGCTGAAAACAGAGACCAGAGACTTGAATTCATATTTCACGCTCGTTGTGTTTGGTTTAGTGTGTGAAAATGGACTAAAATGCAATGCATGTGCATACATAATGCCATAAAATTAGTGTAGACAGCTGACAAATCATTAATTAACGGCAGTAACGGTCTTCAAATAGCACTCCGGGGAGGCCGCAGAGAGAGGAAGTTTCCCGGACATGGTTTCAGTTTTGTCCACGACTTGAATCCATCCTCCTAAAAAAGAAAGGGGGTGGGATGAGGCAGGGAGCAAAAGCCACGGAGATGCCACTGTAAGACCTTCTTTCCCTCCTCCCTCCTCACCAGCCCCCAAGAGGACAAATGCTGAACAAGCCGCACCACCGCTCTGTCTGCAGGGCATTTCCCAAACCAGACAGACGCCAAATGAGCTGCAGGCACAGGAGGATATACCCAGCACAGGATAATTGTGCCATAAATATAATTAAAGTCAGCAGGAAGACTATTATGGAGAAAACCAAACTTAGAAAAAAATTAGTGCTAGTGAAGAAAATATCATACATTCTTTTTATTTCCATCTAATTTTGTTTACATGATTCATACAGTTTCTAAGAGGATCCCTGGAGAACATTAGGCCGGCACCACATGCATAAACATTCATATATAACATGTAAATTAGAAACAATCTCAGGATTTATACAGAAATTACAGCCACTTCTAGCAAATTAATTCAATGACAGAAAAAGGGTTACTGTCTCTCTTCAAATCAAGAGGGAGAAATATTGAGCAAAGCAGATTTATTTATTCAAGAGGCTTATTCCTTGCCAGGAGCTGATGTCCCCTTGGCCTGGAGATTTCCATTTTTTTATTGGATATGTTTTGGTGATTGAATTTACTTTGAATACAGGAGCAGCCAATGAGGACCATAATGGGTGGTTTTAAGTTATAGTATTGCTAATACAGTCATAAAGTCGATTAGGCTAGAAGAGTTTGCTGTAGGGAAATGATGGAAAAAGGCAAGTTGCTTGAGTTAAAATATTCAAGAATATCGAATCTTAGAGCAGCATGGCCTTAAGAGTGCAAACTTACCATTTTATAGATGAAGAAACTGAGCGCCAGAGAAAAAGTGATCGGCCCAAGAAAACAAAGGAAATAAATGATTTACAAAGTCAAACTAGAACCCAGTCCTTCTCCCCCATAATTAATGCCCTAACCACCTCATCAAGCCACTCCTCTTCTGTATTTTAGCAGAATGGAAAAGTGACATCTGAGTAGGGTTTTTCTTGTAGGGTTTTGTACCAACATATTTTGATGGTGACTTTGCCATTGGGGGTTGTGGTAGATTGATTGTCAAAATGGCCCCAATTCTTCACCTTCCTCGTATGTCTTTCGCAGTGTGACTTTACAGTCCTTGAATATGGGCTGGGCTTGTGACTTGCTTTGGCCAACAGAACACAATGATGTGCCTGTTCTGAGCCCAGACCCCACGGATCTATGCATGTTTCCACTGCTCTTTCCCTACCTGACAAAGACAGGCCAGGGCTCACCTGCTAGAGGAATGAGAGATACAGATGGGTTTCCAGCAAAAATTGGGGGATATACTTATATTAAAAAATTCCTTTTTTATTCATCTGAAATTCTAATTGAACTTGGTAGTCTGTATTTTATCTGCACGGGTGAGAGAAGATACTATTCTGTATCAGTTAGACAACTCCTAAACATATACAAGAGCCCAGCCAAGATCAGCACATCTGTCTGCCCAACCCCTGGCTGACCACAGGTGCCTAAGTGAGCCCAAACAAGGTCAGCAGAACTGCCCTTAGACTCATGAGCAAAAAATAAATTTTTACCGGTGCATGACACTGAGGTTTGGCAATTGTTCGTTATGTGATAATTATTGTGGTAGAAGCTAACTAACTTAGGGGCTCTCCAGTAAAAAAACATTCTAGGAAAAGGAATTTGATTTAGGCTTCAGATGAGGACAATCTAATTGTTGTGATGTTCTGTATGCAAGCAGGAATAGCAAGAAAGAAATATCTTGACATAGATTCCAAGACTAGAGATTCCATACATAAATATAATGTATTTATAATATAATAAAAATAATATCAATATTAATAGAATATGAGTCTGATGCATATTTTTGCCTTTGGGGGTCTTGCCTTTGTTCTGGTGTTTTATTTTAAACGACCCACTTTGCAGTTAGTCTTTGTTACAGAAGAGCTTGCCAGAATGAGATAATGTGGCTTTTTTTTACTTCCCTAGGCTTTTGATAAACTCCCTTGCCTAGTGCTTACCTGTGCTCTTCCTTTCTGACCTTCATTTTTGTCTCCTCTCCTGTCCTTCGAGGAGGCAGTTGATGTTAAGTGAAGGTTCATCTTGGGGCCCAGTAATTGTGCTTAATCTCCACTTGCAGTGACATTTTTTCCAAGGTCAGCTCCACCAGTCAGAGGCCTGAGCTACATGTTTTGTCCTTGTATTTTATACTTTTCAAAGCCCATTCGCACGGACTACCCTCTCTCTGCGAAAGCAGTCGGGATGGGCATTGGAATCTCTCTTTTGCAGATGAGGAAACTGAGGCTCCTGGACTTTAGGTGATTTTGCCAAAGGCACACAACCTAGCTCAGGGCAGATTTAAAACTAGAACCCAGATTCTAGTCTCCTAACCGTGGACTCTTTCCGGTACACTGCTGTCACCCTCATCCTGGGGCTTTGGACAATTGATGTTGTGTCCAGGTGGTGAAGAAGCGCCTGAATAATGCTTCCGTCTGGGACGAACTGGAGTGGAGGCAGGATGTTCTTAAGGATGCCGCAAGGAATCCTCAGACCTGCCCTAAAGCTGGGTTTGGTGCAGATGAATGATGCCTGGATCAACGCTTTCACATTGTAATAGCCAATCTCAGCCTCCAGAGCAGAGTTCTGCATTGCGGGTGAATCAGTCCATATCTCTGTTTTAAAATTGTGTTATGGTTTCTTAAAGATATGTTTTGAGAAGTAATGTTCTGCCAGGAGCCATGGTCCATTTAAAAGCAGGGCTGCTTACGGGTTGTTGGTTGAGAACAACTGAAAGCAGACGATAGGAAAAAATACCAGGATATTATCCCAGGAAATTTCTTTTTCTCCAAATCCATAAAACAAAGGCATGAGCCACCCACACAAGTGTAATACTTGCCTTGATTCTCTGCTTCCTCTGGATTCTGGAATATCAGTACTGTTAGTATTGGGCTTAGGGTGAACATCCATCCTGATTTGCCCCGGACTAAGGTGCTTCTTGGGCTGTGGGACATTCAGTGCTACCACTGGGTGTGTCCAGGCAAATTGAGATGCTGTCACTCCATCTGGTCCGCTGTATAGCCCTTTGAGATCAGCTGATGAAGAGCCAGCCCCTCCTCCCCCACCAGGAGGCCCCAACTCATGTCTCCCACCCTCTTGGTCCTACACCCAAGAATCAATCCTTCCACAGAGAAAAGACACAATATGCATACTTTGAAAGAACTAAAAGAGAACAACTTGCCCTGATCTCTCAGAACTTGAATGCACCTGACCAGGGAAGAACCACTACGTGGTTGTGTTAACTTTTGCCAAGTCATTAATTGACTGCTCCTCAGTTTTCTCATCTGTAAGAGGGGCAGGGAGTAGAGGTCTCTAAGGTTCCTTCTCTGTTATATATTCTAGGTTTTTATTGTATAGGGACCAATGAGGTGATTCCACCTTGCCCTGACTCTTTTCATCTTGATGCCTCAGAGTCTCTCACTAAGCCCTCTTGGAGGCCTCTCTTTGAACTGAGCCCAAAAGATGAAGCCTAGCTCAAGGTCAGAGATGGGGCAGAGTCTCAAGGTTCTTGCCTGAGGGTAAACCCTTTAGATAAATGCTGTCTCACAAAATTTTCTCTGATGGTGCATGTGTTCTATATCTACTGTCCAACATTGTATCCACCAGTCACATATGACTATGTACCTTTAAATTTAATTAAAATAAAATGAATTTTAAAATTTAGCTCCCGAGTCCAAATAACCAAATTTCAAATCCTCAAGTAGCCACATGTGGCTAATGGCTACCATATTGAACAGTGCCCGTCTAGGACATTTCCATCATAGCAAAAAGTTCTATTGTACAGCACAGCTTTAGGGATCCATCTTGAGCATTTTCTCAGTGGCCTGAGAGGTATCCAGGGTAGAAAAAAAGAGGAGGAAGGTAGGGAATGGGAGAGAGAAACTCCTTCATCATCAGTAACCTTTATGGATTAGTGAAATCGTGGTAATGATGTAGCCAGATTACTGGACATGGACCATCTTAAGTGTTGGCATAGGCAATGGTCTTTTAAAATTTAGTAAAAAGGACATGAAAATATGTGCTTCACTGAAGCCAAAGAAAAAGGCCATGCTAATTTTTTTCCACCCATATCCCTGATGGGGTTAACTTTTTGGTCAACTATAGAAAGCATCAGGAAATAAAATTAAATGGCTAAATGTGAAAAGTTCTGGAAAACTCTCTCTCTCTTTGCAAGGATCATGATTGAAGGTTTTCCCAAGCATCTTGTAGGATGAAAAATACATGGAGGCTGCTTTGTTTATCACCAAGATTAGGCAAAAATCAAAACGCATGGTTACGTGTCCCACTCCTGAAAGTGGCATTACCATCCTTGTTTGGGAAGTAAATAAAGGATGCTTTTTGGAACGGAAATTCCAGTGATGATGTGGGTGATGAAGAACTGGAACCCCAGGAGCAATTCTTAGTTCCAGCTCTGCCACTGGATCTGTGTGACCTTCAACAAGGGGAGCAGTTGCTTGCTTGCTTGCATCAGAAAGTTCCCGTGCCCCCTTTTGCTTCAGTGTCAGTGAAGGACATCTTTTCATGTCCTTTTTATGAACTTGTAAAAGATCATTGCCTATGACAAGACTGACCCTCTCTGGGCCTCAGTTTTTATCTTAAGTTGGAGAAAGATGGTGCTAGGCTGGGTCTTGGGTATCTTCATCGTTCTCGGGTCACCTTTGTGACCATGTTGCCGACCCCCGCTGTGGACACTAGAGCTACCTATTTTATCATAGCCTTAAACACTGTTTCTTTTAACACTCACAAATGATCAGTGCTGTTGGTTACCCTCACTGAAGGCTTCCATCATCAAACCTCCAAGCATTTGAGCCCTGGTAAACCTCTAGGTTTTCTGGAACACTCACACACAAGGATGTTCAGCATTTAGCTACTGTCTCAGAGCCAGGAGCAAACACTTCTCAGGAAGCAGAGGCCCTAGCAATCCTATAAGTACACAGGTGAGAACAGAGGCTCCACCCTACTTGTAAGTACAACCTCAGTGTCTTGGAGACCAGATGACTGGGAGCTGCTTCCAGCTCTGCCTCTCGCCAGCTGCATCACTGCGAGCAAGTTCTTTCACTTCTCTGAACCCCAGCTCTTCACACTGGGAAGCACAGGTAATAATGTGGTGGTAGGCAAGGCTGGCTTACCAGGAAGCTACTAAAGCTCAGGCTTCAGAGCCCCTCATTCGCATTGGCCCCTTTCAAGACCCTGTGCTTCATTCTGGCTTTTTTTTTTTTTTTTTTGTAATTTCATGATCTTTTCCTCAAAGAGGGGCCTCCAAATTGTATGAGCTTCAGACCCCAAAAACCTGGTGGTGATATTTAAAAACAAGATGGCACCCAGGTAGACTACCCTCTCTAAAGAAATTACCCATCAAACAAAATCTTGTTGAGCCAGCCCAGTCTACAGCTTTTCTATTTCTTCCAGATGCCATCCTCTCTCACATCCCAGCACACTTGTAGGCCATGTTAGTTTGTGCCTCTCGACAAAAAAGGAAAGGGGACACCTACTCAGTCATGAGCACCTCTCGGGCACCACAGTGCCTGTTCCTAAAGGCCACATAATTATGAAATCCAAGATCGAAAAATTACCTTCAGGGGCCCTTTACACACTCCCCCTTTCAAAAGATATTCCTTCCTCTCCTTTTCTGCAAGTTCCCTCCCCAAATGGAGAGTCCATAATCTCCTTTTAAAACCTGGTCTGGTCTTACGCCATCAACATTCTTAGGAATGTCTCCCTTCGGCCTAACCTAATCTCATTTCTCTCCTAATTCAAATATGACAATGCCCTTGACTTCCTTTTTTTGTCCTGTTTTATGCAAATCACAAAGCACTTTCAAGACATACTCACTTGCCTGTTGCATACTCAGAACCTGCTGCATTAGCCTCCTTTTGAAAGAAGTAACTGAGGTTCAAGTGGTACAAGACTTGCCCAGAATAGTAGATGGTGGGGCCAGGACCCTGAAAGGAAAGTTCTGCTCTATTATCCCCATTGTTGCCAGAGGTGGGTACTAGGCATGGCAGACATTCCACAATTTTTGGAGGAGCCAAAGCTTAGGAACAGCTTGACTCCCAGGAGCTGTTTCTCCTATGGGACAGCTGTCTCTGCTTCTATCTGCTGCCACTGGCTCTGTCATTAGAACCCTCTTCCTTGGTCACTGGACTCAGAACTCTCAGTTCCTGTCCTTCGCAATAATCCAAACTTCCAGCAGGTGGTAAGGGAGGTACTTAAGTCTCATTACAACCTCACGCTCCCTACTCCGCCCCCCCATTATTAAAAAATGAAGTCATAAGTCTACTCTTTCCTTATTCATTCATTACAGAATTGTTTAGTGGGTGCCTATCATGGGCAGGGCCTAATGTTATACCAAAAACAAAAACAAAAAAAAATGAAAAAGAAGAAGAAGAAGAAAGGGGGGGGACATTTAAAGAGGCTTATGGCAAGTGACATCAGCAAGATGGTGAAGGAAGCCCTGGGCCCTTTGCCCCACAGAGATACCTGAGACATCGACTTAATACCTGGACCAAAAGGCCTTTGTGAGAACTCCTAAAAAGGCCTAAATATCCTGTTTTCTGGGCAAAGGGCATTTCTAGTTATTTAGTCAGATAGGCAACTTGTCACTTGTACACTCAGCTAAGAAAAAGTGCTGATTGCCTCTAAGTGTCAGGCCACTAAGAGCTCTATGAGTATTAATGAAATTTTTACCCTGATCTTATGAGGCTGTGGATATTATAATTATTCTCATTGTATTGATGAAGGAAAAAGAACCATAGGAAGGTTACAAAACTGGCCTAGGTTCACAAGGTGGCCAACGGCTGAGCCAGCAAATCAGGCACCGTGGCTCCAGGGCCTACACTCCAGATTGTGTTTAAAATTGGAAGTTGGCATAATCTGGGCACATTTCTGAGCTGTTCAGATGAACAGATGCTCGAGTTATGCTGCTTTTAGGGATCTGCCTTTAAAAACAAAGATGTGTTCTTCAAAGGAGTAATTGAATTCACCCGGTCTTAACTCTTGATGTAATAAACAGAAGATGGAGGAAAGGAACTGGTTTAAGTTTTGGGTCTCCATCTTTCATCCTAACTCTTGATAGATTTTGCCAGAAAAAGGAACAGAAAAACCAATTAAAGAGGACAGCAGGCAGAGATAGAGCAATATCTCTAAGAATAAATATTTCTCACAAATCTACTGGGTCTGGAATTTCACCAGATTTGCATACGGAAGGTGGGGAGTACTTGACCACGCCAAGCACTTCCATATTTAAGCGATCCATACACTCTGTAAACATTTAAATGTTTACAAACATTTAAACAGATACACATAGGGGCACCTGGGTTGCTCAGTTGTTGGGCATTTGCCTTCGGCTCAGGTCATGATCTCAGGGTCCTGGAATCGAGACCCCGCATCGGGCTCCCTGCTCAGCCGGAAGCCTGCTTCTCCCTCTCCCACTCCCCCTGCTCGTGTTCCCTCTCTCGCTGTGTCTTTCTCTGTCAAATAAATAAAAAATCTTAAAAAAAAAATAGCTACACATAGGTGGAGATATAGTCCTAGCTCCTTGATTTTTCTATAGCTCAGAAAGAAGTGCGCTTTAGTTAATATTTAGTTAATGCGCAAAATTGGGACAAAAATTAGAAAAACCCAGGTGACTTTTTTTTGTGGGGGGAGGAATGATTCCTCTGATTAGGAATATGCTTGCTTATATTAATCGGGAAGATAACAAATATCTCCCCTTTTCTGGGCCGTGGAGATAGACTGCAAGAGGGATGCATGTGCAAAGATTTAGTTTGCTTGTAGACAGTATGGAATCAACTCTGATGCCAGAACCCAGAAGTTCTATGGGATTTTTTTTTCAAAAGACTTTATGCCTTTGTAAAAGAGACTTACATAAAGAAGAGCCAGACGTTTTTTGGAAGATCAAATGTTTGTCAGCACCTCTAATGGAGCAATAATAATGAATTTCTCAGAGCGATAAAGCCAGATAATTAGAACGGGTTGGGTGTTCTAAAAATTTTCAAACATGGGATGAGCAAATGGAAAAGGTTTCTTTCTCTTTCTTTCTTTCCTTTCTTCTTTCTCTTTTTTCCAGTCTCTTCCTTTATTTTTTGAAGTTTGTGTGAAATACTGAAGAGGAAGTGAACCCATCTGTTTCTGATACTTCCAGGCTTGAAGTATCAGAATGTTTTGTGGCGGGTATTTGATGTCTAGTATGCCTCTAAAGTATTTTCCATAAGCTGTAAGCCTGTGCTTTTACTGACAGGAAGTTTATTTTCTGGGCGCTTTAGCGTCAGTTTGACACTCAGAAATGCGAAGGGAGTTCTGCGTTCAACTTCTGCATTCCCCTGTGTTTAAGTCAGTTCGGTTTTGTTGACTTAGACCCTGTGAGAAAATTCGAGAAGACACAAAAATGAATGGAGTTACAGATTACTCTTATTATTTACATTGGTTTTCATCTGCTCCCCTCCCGTGGCCGCCCCGTGGCCCCCCCATATTAGGCAAGAGTGACCCCACTGGGGAGACGGGTAATGGTGTATCTCACAGTAGACGCAAGGAAGCCAGAGGCTCATCTCTATGTGAAGGTCGGGAGGAGGGAGGATGAGGTGGCACGGCGATGACCCAGCTGTACCCTGCGGGGTCCAGCGAGAGGGACGTGCGGGGGACGTGCGGGCGGGCGGGCGCGGGAGGGAGCGCGGGGAGGGCCAGGGCTCCGCGGCTCGGCGGATACCTGCCCCGGGCGCTCCCCGCGCTCCCGCAGCCCTCCTTCCTCCCGGGTCGGCGGCAGCGCGTCTGCTTCGCTGCGAGGGCGACCGCGCCACCCCTGCGTTCCGCCAGAAGCCCCGTGCTCTCCGTCTCCCTCTGCCATCCCCGAATCTGCGGAAAAGAGAGGCAGGACCCAACGCTCCGTGCGGTCTCGCGCACTTTCTGGGCAGGCGGGGGCTTACTGAGGGGATTCTATTCTGCTTAGTTCTAAAGTGGCTTATAAAGGGGGGGGGGGGGGAGTCCCGGCTTGTTGTGCATTTTCTACACATCTTTTGGACACTTTCTGAGGTGATTTTTGAGGGTGCTCATCAGTACACACAGGAGTACAGGACTGTTAGGGATTTGATTCTCTTGGCTGTCCAGGGGACCCACTCAGCACCTCTGTGGATTGAACACGCTGCGGGCTGACTTTGAGCTGAAGAATGGGTCACGTTTTTGTTTTGTTTTGTTTTGTTTTAAATCTAAGGAGCCTTTTTCCAATTGTGGAAAGAAAATAAGGAAGTCTTTAGCTTCTTTAGCTCAGCTTATATCTTCGTTTTGCCTGATTTCCGTGCCTTTCATTGCTATTTCTTTCTCCTTCCCTCCCTCCTATTCCTCTTAAGTGATGTCTGATCATCATTGAGAATGAATGCAGTTTGAATTATTATTATTATAGTATTTAAGGCTATGTAGCAGAATGGCGTATTTTCTCTATGTGCACATATGTTATCTGTAAATACACAGAGAAACGATTAAAAAGCTACACACCAAACTGAGGAGGGGGAAGCTGATCTATGGGAACTTTAGCTTTTTGAATTTTTTAATGTCTTGATTTTGAAAAACAAGAAGAGAGTGTTTATGGGTCACTTTATTGATTAAAAAAACAAGCAATCAATCTTAATACAAAAAAAGCAACCCCCCCCCACACACGCTCACACACGCTCGCACACACGTGGGAGAAAAAGAAGAAAGAAAAATAAAAGAAAAAATGAAAAAGAACTGAACAAAAAGCTTTGAAAATATTCAATGCCTCCATAGGAATTTACCTACAAAGATTGTCACAGCTGCAGACAAAGATACAATGTCATGTACTACAGCAGTGTTTATAATGTCGGAAAATTCAACATAACTTAAATGGCTCATGATGTAAAATGTGTCAAATATTAGTTATCATCATTGAAAGTAGATCTCTCAGCCAGTCCAAATAATTTGTAGAAGAATTCTGGACCAAGGGAAGATTCCCATTATTTATTAAGTGTAGCAAAAAACCTCTCCAGTTTCCAAAGCAGCATGTGCAGTGTTCATTTTTTTTGAAATGCAAGTATATACATGGAAAAAGATTTCAAGGATACATATTAAATCTGAGCAGTGGTTTTCTTTGGTTATGGGTGAATTTTACTTCTTTCTTTGTGCCTTTAAAATTTTCTACAATGTATATATGTTATTTTGGTTGAAATATATATATATATATACACACACACCACAAGTATATATATATATATATATATATATATACACACTTTGAAAATGCATTAGCCCATACATGGTAATTTTCAACCATAGATGAATCTTTAAAATCAGGACAACCCAATCCCAGATGTACTAAGTTATCTGCCTATTTCATACTTTAATTTTGTCATCAACATATCATCCATTTGCTTCAAATATTCCTTCAAATATTCTTATGAGTAATACTGACTTGTATTGAACAAGAGAAACTAAATGGAGAGGAAAAGACTACATATGGTAATGAAATACATTTATTTTCCCAGGAGTAATCCCCCCCAACAAAGTATGTAACATTACCACCTCCAGAAGGCAAAATACTATTTCACGATTTTAAAAAGAAATATAATGTTGCCTGGCATACTGTTGTTCACCATCATGAAAATGTGCAAATAACTCTGTAACTGAGAAGCTGCTCCGTGAGGGATTCTGGATTTTTTTTCCTATACAAAATTAATTTTACAGTCTAGTTTAAGCAATAAGATTGTTTAGTTTTTTTGGGCTGAATAGTACTTTGAAACCTCACTTGAACTCTCTGTATCTATGATGTGAAGGGAGAAAATTGGGGTAATTTTCAACATAATCTGAGTTTAAAAGAAAAAAATTTGTTTTACATTTTGAAAATAGACTGTTTCTTTATCTTTTCAGATACATTTTATCTTTGCATGGGAAGTTGGTATTCTGACACCATTTTGTTTTTACTCTCTATATTGCATTCTTATAGCAAATGAAAATTAAAGTATTTCATAACTGCCTCACACCTTTTGGAAACAGTCATAGAATATGGGATCCTTAAATACGCTAATTAGTAGTAAAGCAACCCATTTTTTTCAAGAGTCTGTTTTCATTACTTAATTATGGCACTCTAGCACAAAACACTTTTTGTTTACATGAAAAAATATATTTATCCATTTCCAACGGTGAATTCATGCTGTTAAAATTTTAAAAATATATATTCATGATGAAAGAAACCTGCAACAAACAAAACAAACACTCCCTACCAGGTTCTTAATTTCCTTTCTTGTGGATGGTGTTTATCCACAAAGGCAAATGCAGTCTTTTAAAATGTATATAGAACAAGCACCTTCCAGCTGAGAACATGTAATTGGTCAATCAGTTCTTATTCAGAGAGATTTTGAAATGCCACTGTATATTCTTATTCAATTCTTGGATTCTTCCCTCCATTACGAGTGGCCTAAACTGTTGCTCTTCTATGGGGCATATCAATTTCCATGGCTTTTTCTTATAAAACTACCCTGGAAAGATTGATGAAATTATCCATGTGACACAATCCATAATTTTAAGTAAAATAAAGTAGCACAGAACACAGACTTTGACTTTCTCACAGTTGGAAATTTGGTCTATATATTTGGAACAAGGTTAATTTCTATTACTTGAACCTTTGTTTGAATATGTTAGAGTTGGATATTAAAGGAAACTAAAGGGAACCAAGATTTAAAAACAGATTTCTTTCCATAACCATCTGCCACCACAGTGAAATGATATGGCTTAGAAATTTAAAGGCTATGTGATACATTATAAAGGCTGTATTGCTATGAGTTTATGAATTCATGATTAACAGTTCTATTTGCTTTGTTCCTGGAACCATAATATCAAGATGGGGAAGATGTAAATAGCCCTACGACTAAGAAGAAATGGTGAGATATGTACTTTTGCTTAATTAAGACACCACAAACATAGCTAATCGTGCATTTGGTTAAACACTTGCTTGATGATATTCTTAATTACATGTCCTTTGTGGCTTGCTGGTATGTTCAGGTGCCATTAATAAAAATCAGTATTCCTAAAAGTGCAAGTAGATTGGAAGCAGATGCTGTTAGTAAAACATAATTGGGCTAAAGGAAAAATTTTGCAATTTGGAAACAGACCAATGTCTTTAAAGTGTTGGTTTGCTGTGATTATGCATTCATGCAGGATTTGAAACAGGAATAATCAACAAATACATCTTAAGAGAAATAGAAAATACAGGGAAGGAGAATTTTTGTAAAACTCAGAGAAAATGTTTGTATGAATATTGGAATTGCTGGCATATGCTGCAGAAGAGAAAACTCTCAAATCAGCTTTTGCTAGATTAGAATATGAAAATGGAACTTTAGCAAATAATTTTTTAAAGTATGCACAGAGGGAAATTAATTTGGGGTGTATTGTTTTGTTTTTAACCTAAAGGTCCTATTATGTTTAAAAGTGATAATATTGTATTTAAAAAAAAAACGCAAACAAGTGACATGGGAATTATTAATGAGCAGATCCTCATATATTTTATATATAGTTTAGTTCTACTTTTTGGTAGTTACAAATGGTTATTTTATGAGTGTGTACTTTTTATAATAAAATGAAGTTTTTAAAAAGTATGAATGTTATAAAACAATGAATTCTTACAAGTTTAAATTATAGTTCAAGCAGAAAATAAAAGCAATATAAATCTTAACTTTGAACAGTGAGCTCTTAATATAGAGCCCAATTTGAATTTTGTAACAAAACAAAACAAAAGAACAATCCTAGTACTTACACATAGAAAAAAGTAGGAAGGACACATAGGAAAATGTTAATTTAATTCTTGATTGTGAGAATTTGTATACATTTTGTTTTTTTCCCTTATGCTTTTAAATATTTATCATGATTTTTTTAGGAATATATATGACTTCAGAATTACATAAGCCTTATTCATAAAGAAAAGAATAAAATCCCACCCCAAAATCCAAGGTGATAGCTTGGATTAAACAAATTTTCATTTAGGTATCTTAAATTGGCATTTTGTTCATCACACACAGCTTATTAAAACACAGCCAACATACTCATATAGTGCTAACTCCTAAAACTCATTAACCTGAACATATAATTTTTTTGCCATTAGACTGGAAGATTAACCACTTACAATTACTAAGAATCAAGTGTATAAAAGTGCTAATGTCTTATTAATCTTAGGGTTCAGTTTCAAAAACCAATTTTGACAATTTTGACAAATTATCAACCGACATGCTTCTTGGCTTAAAAGTAGGTTGGTATTATTTTAATTGCTTGGAATATCGTAGGCACTGACATGTATTTTTAATGTTAAATTACTTGTTAGCAATGGAATAATTTTTTGAATATAATTTCATTGAGGAGGCATAAAATAATGTTTCAAGCCACTTACTTTTAAGACTACAAAATTAAATATGAGTTGAGTTAAATGTAATGAACACATTGATATAACTCCAGGAAGGCAGTAATTAAGCAAAATTTCTACTTCTATTACAGGTGAGAAAGTGTTTCAAAGAAAGAAGTTAGACCACATTGACCTATCAAACTTTTCTTTTCCCCTTGATCTTAACTTTTCTGGAACCATTATCCTCTGTTAAGAGAACGTTCAGATTTTTATTACTGTAGAAATTATTTGGAAATCTTTTTATTTCTGCGCGGGGGGACTAGGAATTGGAGAATTTGAAAGATGTCATTTGTCTTCTAGGAGAGAGATAAAGACAATTAGGGGACGGGGTTCTGTATATTCGTTTTTGCTATGAATTGTGATTTCAATTTCTGTTTAAATAAGCCCTGCAAGCCCGCCCTCCCCCCAAAACCCACCCGTTCTCCGTCTTTATTTCATCAAAGGGCGTTGCTGACTATTCAGATGTTACTGAGTAATCTATATTAAGGAACAAACACTCCCAAATTTTAGTTTGGAACGAACAAACTACCGTAAAGCTGTAAGGAATATTCTCCAATGTAAAGGCACAACTGGTGTTTTAAAACTCAGTTTCCTGGAATCCGTGTTTGTTCTTTCATTTTCCAATTATTGTCACCTGACAGCTTATTTCACAAGTCATGAAAAGGTAACTTTATGTTCAGTTGGACATAAAACAGAAGGGAAATTTTCGTAAGAAAAAAACCAAATGAATTACAAAAATAATTCTCTTATTTAAAAAAATGTCAACCTAGTATCCCTGGGGCATATTACTGTTGGAAACAATTTTAACACTTGCATCATTCACAAGCAATTCACAAATGCTTAGCCTGCAAGAAATTTCCATCCTTTCTCAGCTTTTTACACACTTCAACTCGGCTTTCCCTATATCCACTAATAGAAAATTAGGGAGACAGGGAATTCATAGTAAAGACAAAAATGAATTCTAATGAAAGAGTAATTTATTACAAAAGTGTTTTTTTTTTCGCCCCACAAAGGGCCAGCAAGAGCAGTGAACCTTAGGCAGATTGAAAGGAAATTAATTTTCTTTTTGGATGTATTGGTAATCTCTTCTTATTTCATGGCACAACCCGAATGACTTGTAAAAATAAACGAAAAGATACACTTGGAAATATTTAATTCCTTTCAAAGGGTGAATTAAAACGAAATTAAAACGGTTTTCAGAAAACCGTTTGTTTTCTTAACTAGGTCCAAGGCGAAAGCTGGGCGAGGCTGGTAAGGACCCACCCCCGACCCGCCCACACCCCCCCCGGAAAAAGGGGCGGGACACTCGGTTCTCTGGTTGCGAGCTCTGGACTCCCGCCCACTCATTATGCAAAAAGAAAAAATCGCCCTCGCTTTCCTTAATCCAGCCAATGACCAAACGGCATCTCCCCCGGCAGGAGGTGGAGCCCGAAGGAGGAAGCTCAGAGGTAAACCCAGTCCCACGTGTCACGGCTCTCTCCGCCTCTTCCTTATTCGCACCCCGCCCCCAACCGCCCTCTTTCCACCCCGCCCTCAATCGGCCCCTCCCACTCTGGTTCTCCACGCCCCAGGAAGAGGCGGGGAAGTGGGCGGATCGAGAAACTCTCGCGTTCTCTCATTTACATGTTGCCATTCTATTGGCTAAGGCTGGCTAAGCACTCGGGAAGGAGGGGCGGAGGAGCATGTCAAAGTGAGCTTCACGGATTGGCTTAGCTGTACGATGACGTAAAAGAGGGCCATCTGAGCAAATGAGAGCTCCGGGCGAACGCTTCTCCTTACGAAGCTCCTCCTTCTTGCCCCACCTCGTTGTGAGCAACCCAATGAAAGACGAGCCTGTGCCTCTTATTTCTTTGAACATTTAAATGAGAAATCTACAAATTTAGCTGTTTAAATATTCATGAAGAGGCAGGGAGGTGTAATGTGTCTTCCGGAAGCGCTTCTGATTGGCTGGCTTTCTCAAGTATGTGTTAGCTTTAGGAAACCTGTGAACACCTCAGTCTAAAGGATTGTTTCCCGCATTTTTTTCTTCCTCAAAAGCGCCACACCATATACACCTATGTTTTTTTCTCGGTAATTGATTTCATGTGTGGTCCGACCTGCTCAGGTTTGTCACTCTTTCGCTCTCAATATATTTTCTTTTTTGTAACTCAAGTCCCATTTTCATCAGTTTTTTTTTAAATGCAAAGATCTGAGACAGATGGAAACAATTAGAACCTCCGCTCTGCTGATGTGTATAATCTTATTAGTTTAATGGGTCACAGGGCGCAGGACCTATTTCCTATGGATCAAAGTGAAAACAAACACGGTTAATATCCCATTTTGTTTTAGAACCACATCGGATCGGGTTCCCTCTGTCGGCTGTGGTAATGACAATATTAGGAGATCTTGGTTGCCTTGAAGTTAGGAGGGAAAATGGAGTCATTGAAATATTCTGGCTTATAAACGCATTAATACTAACACCAGGTAGCCGGTTGCCAGTTGCCTTAGCTCTCTTGAGTTTATCACAATGGCATGGCTATTAAAGAATTTTAGTGTTGCTTGTTTTGATCTATTGCCTTCAAGCAAGCGAAAAATCCTGCCTAGTTCGCTGCTAATTATACCAGCTTCTCAGATTTCGTCTATTCAGGCCCAATGCAAGCATCAAGCTCTTTGTGTACATTTCAATTTAGGGCTCCTTAATGATTTTTTTCTTTATCTGTGGGTGGTGGTCACAAACTTTTTTAATTTTTAAAAGGTTAAATAGCCCCATAACCACCACCCAAATTTAGCTTTTCATTTCAGGGAATTCTAACTCCAGTTCACAGACCCCTAAGCATCCTGCACCCTAGTTAACAACCCACACCTTAAGGAAATGTTTCTCATATTTTGGGTTGTGTTTCAGTGTTTTATATATATAATCTTCTAAGCACCTACGGGGTTGGGCCACGGCCTCTCTCTTCGTGGCAAAGGCCCCCTTTGGAAACCTCCCGCAGTAACATCTCACCCCAATAAATTAAATGCAGCCACAGTGTGGTCCATTACCCGGGAGTGTGAGGTGACGGCGCCTGTCAAAGGTGGCTGGCCGAATACAGACCTTAAATATTCCTCCAGATAATAAATATCTGTGCAAGGAACGGATGTAAATAATAGGTTCATATTCGTTTAGAAAGCTCTGAACTACAGCAATGAATAAACGCACTGCAGACTTGATGAATGCCCCCAAGTCTTTCACAGAGGAGGGGAGCAGGTTTTGAAAATATTTTGCCCTGTGCTGGGAGGCTGGGCTGTAGGCGCTGAGGGCACCAGCGCCTGTGCTAGTTCCTCACCGGTGCCTCTAGGAATGTAAATACGAGTTTAGACAGGTGGGGCGGGGGGGGGGGGGAAGGGGCGGAAAGTGCGAGCAGTGGTTATTAGCAAATCATTTTAATTCTGAAGCTGTCGAAAATATTTGCTTTCACTTGGCAGCACCGGGTTGGGATTACTAAGAGAGAAAACTGTTCTTGTCATCTTCTCCTTGTGGGCTGGGAAGCAGAGTCAGTGAGTCCTGGCCTCTCCTTCCATAGTCTTTGGGCAGAGTTGACACAGACAGGTAAAGGCGAAACTCGCTTTGCCCTGGGGTGTGCCGGCGCGCCCTTCCCAGCACTCCAAGTTGGGTTCAGAAACCGAAGTTAAAACGCACGGAACAAGTTGCAGGGGAGTCTGACGTCTGGAACAGATGTGACTGCTCCACCGATAATGGTGGCTGTCCCTCAAATAAATGCTCATTGCTTTTAATTTGCCCTTGAATTTCATTTTTGGCACCTGATCTTTAAGTATGCCTCAATGCATCACACAATCTTTTTCTTAAATTTATTTGTCTCTTGAGGTCCTCTATACCTTCTATTTTTTATCAGTAGTGTAGCTTTATTTTGGAAAGGGATAATTTTCCCCTCAGAAGTGGGGAAAATGATCAAATCTCCAATCCGTCTTTTCCTGGAATTTAATTCTACGTTTACTCCTCCATCATGAAATATTGAAACCGTTAAACACGTCCATCACTGATCAACTTTAGAATTATTATGTATTTTTTAAATGGAAATATAATCTTGGAGTGTGTTTTTGTCTTATTATAGACCGACCGTGTTAATCTCTCTTCCACAGAAAAAATAATATTTGCATGTGTGAATGTTATTGTTCATCTAGAGTAATGATTTCTACTAGGCTTGATTTTTCATTTTCTGATACTTCTTTGCATCTAACATTCAGAGACATTAACAACATTCACAAAAACAAAACAAAACACCTCTTCCGGTGTAGTGGAGGGGCTTCACTTACATCCAAAAAGAGATGCCCTTTCGTATTTTCTTTCTTTCTCTTTTTTCTTTCTCTCTCTCTCTCTTTCTTTCTTTCTTTCTTTCTTTCTTTCTTTCTTTCTTTCTTTCTTTCTCTCCTTTCTTTCTCTCTTTTCTTTCTTTCTTTCTTTCTTTCTTTCTTTCTTTCTTTCTTTCTTTCTTTCTTTTTCTTTCCTTTCTTTCTTTTTTTTGTTTTCTTTCTTTCCTTTTTTTTTTTTTCTTAGTCCCCAGTCTCCTTAGTTCTTTATTTAAGCCGGGTGAGCCCAAGCTGTAAACTCTATGTAAACCAGAGCCGCGTGGGTGGGTTCTCCGACAGTCAGGTCCCGAGCGCGATCTGACGCGCAGCTCTAGGACATGCAGAAGCACAAGCTGTCATTCTCGGAGGAAAGAAATCCCGCGTTAACGCCCTCCTGGGAAGAATCCCGGAAAGCCGAGAATTCCTAGGAGCTACAGCCCGCTAAGCGACCACCGGGACTGCAAGGATCACTATTAGACTTTTGACAAAATGTTGCTTGGCTTTATTTTGTGAAAAGTTGTTTAGTTTGCTGCTGGGACTGTGGGCCTTTATGATGAAGACCTTCCTGGCCTTCCTGGGCAGGTCGGCTCCCTGGCCTCCACTTGGATGGCTTTCATTTAGGGAGGGCCGGCCTTCAGGTGACGTTTTCCCCAGTCTAACAGTCAACTGCAAGTTGTTTGGTCCACATCTGGGGCTTTTCGCGCGGAAAAGTCAGTGGAAAAGCCTCGCCTTGACTTTTACCATCACACCCCAAAGCGGGCCCCCCTCCAGACTGCTCGCCTGGGCCAGTGGTGCCACTAGCGCGCTGTCTAGCGTGGAGTTACATGCCGGGACCTAGCCAAGATCAGAGGCTGCGGGGCTCGCCTGAGTTTAAAGAGAGCTCTGCTACCGGAAGTCATTTGACAGATCTCAGACAGGCCTTTCTTCTAATCTTTACTGCTGGGCAGAGCTTTGCAAATCTCTAAACAGACTGTAACCTTCTCCAAACAGTGCTCCAGACACAGTTGAGGGTGGTGGAATGGAAGTTGCATCTGCAGAGAGTCTGTACCGTTTCCAGCTTTTCTTGAGACCCTTCCCTCTTCCAGTAAGCCGATTCCCGCGCATCCATCCGCCCACTCAGCCCCAGGAGCCCTCCTGTCCCGGGAGGCCTTATACGACCTCCTGCTGGAGATTCCCCCCGCGCCCCTGCGGCGGGCGGCCGCGGGAGAACCTCTCGGGAACTTAGCGGGACCGGCGGGGGCGGGGCAGGTGATTTATGACCCTGATCAACTTTTTTTAGGAAGCAGAAATTAACCTGAAGGGGATTAGGTTTGAGCTTTGAAGTTCACGGTTTTGTTTTCCTTCAACTCAGCCCTGCGATCAAACAGTTCTTGGTTCTTTCTCCCCGCCTTGTCCAACTCCTCCCTAGGTCTCTGATCACCCCACTCCTATCCCCCAGCAAATCTACCTGTATGGATTTTAATAATTAAAAAAAGAAAAATGAAAAACTCCAGATCAGCGACTGAAGTTCCTGACTGTGACCTAGTGAACAGAGGCAATATATTGTCCCCACTGACTTCTTGGAATCATGTTTTACGTTTGAAACTGTTGTTTATATTTGGAGGTCGGGACTAGTAAATTTAAATACTTTTTTTTTTTCTTTTGGCTCCTTCCTGCTTGTTCCACTCTTGGGGATTGATCTTCCCTCGCAGAGCACTAGCCCAGCCAGGGTTGGGGTGGTTAGTGGCTCTGTGGGTGACCACTAACTTCTCAGCGTGTCCTCCAGGTACTGCAGGTTTGTGGATTCCTCCCCTAGTTGACCAGAAAATTCAAATCCAGAAGTGAAAGACCTCCCTTGCCGCCTGGCCCCTTTATTTCCATACCTCCAGACTCCCCTCCCTAACCCCCAAGACCCCCCCACCCCGCACCGGCCTCCCCCCATCCCCCAAACTGCAGGTCTCCAAGGGGAATCTGTCTCCTGCGGTTCCCCCCCCCCCCACAGGCGCCTGCTGAAAAGGCAATTTCCTTGGGGGTGTGGTTGGGGCGAGAGAAAAACAGAAACCAGGATTGTTTGGGGCCTGAAACCAAGTTTTATTGCATCCGCTACAAAGTCAACTAAGTCTTAATGAGCATCCAAGCGGAAAAAGGCCGAGGTTTACTCGGTGTTAAGGCAGAAGTGGTGGTGGTGGAGGGAGTTTGCTTATTTCTTTTTCTTGCAACCAAAGGTTGCAACACCTTCCCGAGGGGCTCTTCCCAACGCCAAGAGTACAGACAGGAAAGTCGAAAGGCATCAGGTTTCAGCTCCCTGAGATCGAAGATCATTCGCCCACGAGGACCTTCTAAGTTGGCCCTGTCTACAGCTTGTAATGAAAAGGATAATCTGTCTTGTAATAAAAAACAGGACTCACACAAACAAACCCAGCATCCAACCGCCTTCTCCCGCGCCTCACTCTTCCCTAATAAGAGCCAGTGACAAAATTGCCATCCAGTTCCACCCAAAAAAGAGGAAGCAGTAGATCTTCCTTTTAATAACTTCCCAAAGTGTTACAAATAATAAAAGGAACGCATAAATCATCACGGGCGCGACTGAACGTGGACCACGGAAGGATTTACTCCTCTCAAACCTTGACTTCCAACCGCGTTCTCATTGGCTGCTTCCTTGTAGCCCGGCCCTCAAGTCCGCCCTCTTATTGGCCTGTCAGGATGGGAGCGTATAGAAAGGGCGTGGCGTCGGTTGGGGCAGGAGTCCAACAGTGCGCATGCTCCCTATGGCGTGAGTGTGATTGACAGCAAGGGGAGCTGTGTGCGCGTGCGCGAGAGTGTGTGGCGGTGGGGTGCTGGGAGCGTGGGGGTGATGGTGGTGATAGCGGTGGCGATGAGTGCTCGAATTGAGGCTGCTTTTGCCCGCTCCGTGGGTGTAGTCCTCTTCGCGGGCATTTTCCGCTGAGTCAGAAGAGCTGACAGTTAACAGACTGGGACTCACTGGCTCTGGAGACGGTCTGGAAGCGATTTACTGAGGAGGGTCTCCAGCAGTAGGTTAATTGGAGAGGGAGTAAAGAGAAGTAGACGGCATGCTTTGCTGTGTCTGAAGAAGATACTTTAAAAATACCCAGGAAGAGATTTAATTTTACCGCTGTGTCAACTCGTGCATTTCTTGTAAAGCACACACTAAATCACAGCCCAGTCTTCGTATGCACCACACACCTTCCCCACCTTTTCTCAGCTCCGACCAAGCCCCGTCCGGTACCCCTGCAGTCACAGGTACAAGCACATTTTAGTCTCTCGTAGTCATGTAAATCAGGACGAACTTTCAAAACACCGGGAACACTGTGATAATCCTTAACTGGAAGAAAAAAAGAAAAAAAGAGAAAGAAGTATAGAAAAAAAATGAAAGAGGAAAGAAAAAGAAAACTAGAAATATGTAGCAACCAGTTCAACAATAGGATGTCAAAAATAAATAAATACCAAAGGAAAAAATCGGCTAGTTATTGTATGTAAAGTTTAAAATTAATTTCCCAATCTGGCTAATGTCGTAGAAACAACTCCAGCTTATTGCACTGTTGTTAACGCCTAGTACAAAATTCTTCAGAGGCGAGGGCTGGCGTAGCGGAGAGGAGAAACGTTGCTCCGTTGCCCTGTTGCATCCAAATCCTCGTTTCGGACAAGTTTCTTCGGCGTGTTGGAGCTGGGCAGAAAGGCTGGAGAGCGTTTTCCTATCACAAGATGTTAGGTCGTTGCTTCGTGTTTGCATATATTTTAGGGAAATAATAAAGGATTTATAGCGCTGAACATATTTTAAATTACAGTAGCTCTGGACGAATTTTGTAGCTAGCAAATCAAAGCTTCGGTTTTACGAATTCTGAGATTTAAAACTGGCAATTACCTCTTAGCAGGCCCTGAGATTTTTTTTCCCCCTTTGTTTTCATTTTGGAGTGTGTGGTGGAGGGAAGAAGGAAAGTACAAATAAAAGTATTACAGAGACTATATTCAAGTACTGTCCTGTCTGTGACTGCACGGTAAATAAAAAGCAGAGTGATAGAAATATGTGACTGTTAAAAGCAAAATAAATTTCTTTTAAATTTTCCCGTTGTTGCATTTTTTTTCTTTTGAGGCAGTGCTTTCAGCTTGCCTAAGTATTGGAAGCGGTGTTTTAAAAAACACTTTCACAGTAATTTTATTCAGAAGCCTCATGTTCACCTTAAATTTTGAAATAATCATTTACGACACAAAAATATTAGCATTAATGTTCTCTTTGCTTTTTATTTTGCCTTTGACTACTTATCAATATTTTAAATCAGCAAACATCAAATAAAATTAGTTAAGGCTTTGGTAGTTGCTTGTTTTTAATTGGATGTCTTTATTAGGTAAATATACGCTTAAATTAATTTTAAAATAATGAGCAAAATAATACTTTTCTTTCGCATTGCTAGAACAAAGTGATTTTTCATTCTTCTCCGTCGGATTCTTTCCTGTCCAGCTGCCATAGCCGACTGACAAGCTCCTAGCGACCGAAGGACTGGTATGCAAATTTCAGATGATTGACACCTGCAGTCGAAACCAATCACGCTGGAGTCGGTTGCTGATTGGTTGACAACGATTTGACGTAAAATTGACGTTTTAAAAGCCTAACATCCAATCAAGGCAATTCATGCAAATAAAGGAAGGTGTCGAATTACCAGGGGCCAGAGACACTTGAGCACGCCCTCCCGTGTTCAGTGGTGGATATTGCACAGTTGCCGGCATGGTTCTCAGAATAAATGCCCCAAAATGTTCAACTCTACAGTTCGTCTTGGCCTTTCCCAAACTTCTATGTCATTGGAATATAAATTTATCCTTTTTTTCCCTTCAAAATATAAGAGCTATGTCGTGCACAGATATGATGGTTTAGGCTAGAAATCTATGTAACTGTGGCCTTCCAACGCACAGAATTTCCCTCACCGTTCCCACCAACACAGGGAATGTTTTTAAATTAATCTTCCGTGAAGGAGGCTGTTTCCCCCCTTGATTTCAAAAGGAGGAGATTTACACAGCCTTTCCCGGGAGAAACCCGCTCTAGGCACAGATGGTCAGTGTATTGGGCTTCTTCAGCGAAATTCCGCATGGCACCACCAGAGGGCATTAAGGATCTCCTTCCAGTCCCTGTACCTCCCCGACCTCTCCCGCCACCCCCCTCCCCCGAGCCCCGTAAGTAATTTAGAAAAATTGAAAACCAAACACTTTTATATTTTATAGCCAAATGAAGTGAGAACGTACTCGCACTATTAAGGAGTTACATGTTACGAAAATAAGCTTTGTTAGTCGTTGCTTTAGTGTGAAACTTACTCGAGATTTTGCTCGGGAAAGTTTGAGAATAAAATACTCATCCAGTGAAAGTGTTTGCAAACACATTCCCTTAAAACCAAGTGTTCACCTTAAGCACAACTCCAAGCAAGTTAAAAAGATAAGAGTAGAAAGCGGCTGGGTTTCTGCGGGTGTCCTTTCAGGGCCTCTTAAGACATTAAAATGAGATCGAGGGTGAGGCTAAACCTCCCAGCGACCGGTCTTCCCCGGGAGCGGAGTTTGGCTGGACTCGTGGGTCCGAGGTTGGATCGAGCTGCTGTTAGAGCAGGGTCGCTTTTTTAGGGGCTTATTTTGGGATTCCGATTACAGATAGGGAAGACGTTGCTTCCATTTGCAGATCACTGTCCTTAGAAGCAATGCCTTTGTTTTGCCAATCCGGGCGGCGGCGGTGGGGAGGGGACCTGGAAAGGATTGACTCCCACGTCTCCTCTGCCTTCCTTTTTATGAATAGGTCTGTTTTTCTGTTTGAATTTGTGAGGAAGAGAGGGATTCATGCCGCCCCTACCTCAAGACCAGACTAAGAGCTAATGGTATTTGCACAGGGGAAAGGGAAGAAAGAAGGAAATACCCAAGAAAAGTAGCGAGTAGGGCCAGTAATGAGGTTGACCGCTCTCTTCTTGGGAAATCTCTTGTTTTCTTTACTCATTTTTACAAGCAGAATAATTGTACATTTACTTTTGATCACTCTCCTCCATAATTATGCTTCTTAAACTTGCAGTCAGGAGTTACAAATAGATCTTAAGTGGGCATATTTATTACTTAAAAAAAAAAAAACGTTTTTTAAACTAGTCATTAAGCCCTCCTCTTAGAAAAAGGCAGATTCATTGGGTTTGTTGCTTGTGCTTTGTTGTTGTCTTGTTTAGCCAGAAAGTAGTGGTTAGGGTGTCCACCAGGACTCACGTCCCCCCCCCCCATCCTAAATGTGGGTAATTGTCTGGCCTACCAATCCCTAGGGCCTGCAGCACAAGAATCTGCACGTTTGACCAATCCCCGTTTCTAGTGATCAGCCTCACGAACTGTAGGTAGGAAAACTCATCACACCCAAGTCACATACACATACAAAGTTGAGTAAGATTATTTTTTACTTTAGAACTACCACTTCGGATTTGTTAGTTCCAGTTGAACCATACTTTTTTTTTTTTTTAATTCACTAGCTGCACTTTTTTTCCCCTCCTTTTGAAGCAAAATTATGATCGGAGAGCAATGTAAAAATTTTAGGGAGCGCGTATTTCTCTTAGGTAGTAAGAAGAGTAATGAGGGGAAGCAGAGAACACAGCAACGTAAACTCTTGGGCGATTTAAGAGAGAACCTCAGGTTTCTAAGCACAGTCTCGGTGCTCTCAGTTTTGTTTTTTTGCGCTGCAAAAAAGGAGCAAATTGTGTTTAAACAGACAGAGGTGCGGCCTGGGACCTCAGGGAGCTGGCAGCGTCTCTTCCTAATCTCGGAGTTTCTTTTGCTTCCCCGCAATAAAATCGGGCCCAAAGGTGCGAATTTGGCGCCCCCCGCGCGGTGGGACGGCTGCATTCGGGCACTTGGCCGCGCGCGGTGGAAGAGACGCGGGGTCCGAGCGGCGGGAGCGCGGGGCAGCGGTCCGGGGCAGAAGGCCGCTGCGCCCCGCAGCACTCCCGGGAGCTCGGTCCCCCGCGAAAATGTGGGCATAGGCGGGAAGGGCCGCGGCCGCCTCTCCCCGAAGGCCGGCCGGCGCGGGGAGTTGTGGCTCGCCCTCGCCCCTGTCCCCGCCGCCCTCGCCCCCTCCTCTCCCCTTTCAAGGCCTCATCCGGGCTGAGCCTTCGGAGTCCGTTTCCCGGTTGAAGTGATTTCGCCCGAGTCGGTCCCGCGCGGCTGTAAATCAACCCCACGCACCCGGCCCCGGCGGCCCTCCGGGAGCTGGGCGGGGCGCGGGGACGCAGGGGGCGCGGAGCCCGGCCCGCGGCCACCCGAGGCCCGCGGCCGCAGCTGGACCTGCCGCCCCCGGCGACGCGGCGGGGGTTAAACGGCGTGAATCCATCCATCAAGCCCACGCCGCCCTCCCCGAAGTCGGAACGCCGCCCGCAGGGCCTGCTTTGTGTCTCGCTCGCCCGCCTGCCCGGGGCCTGGGAAGGCCGGCCTGGCCGCTTCGGGGTCCGGGGGAGCGGCGCGTTCTCACGCGGGGCCGAGGTGGCCAGAGAGCCGCCGCACCCCGTCCCACCCAGTAACTGGGGTCATGGAGGCCTACGACAAATCTCCCGCGCAGCGGCTCATTCCTTGCCCCTTCCAACAGAACGAGGCCAACTCCTCTATCTTTCCCGGCGGCTTGGACCGCCAAACCCCGTCGTCCCAGAAAGTGCAGTGTAACTGGGCGGGGGGTGGGGGGGGGGGGGGGAGAGATTAGTCAATAACAACCAGGGACCCCGAGCAAGTCACATTATCTCTCTGGGCCTCAGTTTCCCGTCTGTAAAACCAAAGAGCTGTTTTAGGATCTTTGCTTTTTTGTTGTTGTTGTTCAGGTCTAATGTTCTTTTGTTTGGATGGGTTTTTCCGGCTGGGTTTCCAGAAGTTTCGTTTCCCTCCACGTTCACTGTTCTTCCAGCCCCCTCCCTCCCCACAGCCGGGTTGGCACCTGGGCGTCTCAGAGAGCAGCCCCGGCCCCCAGGGGCAGAGCCCTCGAACCTTTGAGAAGCTGAGCCCTGGCCATGTTCGTTTCAGAGAAGCCACCAGGGGGCGATAGAGCCCAAGGATAGAGCCGCAAGGCTGCACAAGTTGCAGAAGTTTGTTAAACTTCCTTTTTCTTTTTGTGTGACTTGTAAATGGCGCAGAGTTGTTTCTTTTAAGATCTCAGTTGGTCAGCGCTGAGGTGGATGGATGCAGCCTGGGGCTCATGGGGCATGAAGTACACAGCATTAACGAAGAACGGGGTAAATGAAGTGAGAACGTACTCGCACTATTAAGGAGTTACATGTTACGAAAATAAGCTTTGTTAGTTGTTGCTTTGGTGGTTGTTATTGACTAATCCCCCCAAGACCAAGCAGCATGGAGTGAATTCAGAATGCTAATTTTAAGTGCAAAGCTGATGCCAGGCACACGAAGTGGGATTTCAGGCTCGGAAAAAGAAGTGGAGATAAGGGCCAAAGGCGTTGAAACAGTGGGGATGCACACTAGTGTATTTTTTACCTGATTTTTTGCAAATATCGAGTTTATTTTGCCATCACGAATGAGGGTAGGCTGATAGGGTGGGAGAAGGCAGAGGAAAACGGAAAGATATTCTCAGGGTGGCTGAGGAGATGGGGATGGTTTAGCTTAAGGGAACCCCAATGCAAGGACCTTCATCTTCGACTTTCGTAAATTCTAGAAAGATTCTGTTTGTGAATGAGAGAGAAGAACCACCTCCCTGCCCCTGTCTCCATTGGCAGTGTCGGATTGTTCTTTTATTTGTGTTTCCTGCGAATGTTTTACAATACAGATTAGCGGGGCCTAATCTGGAAACTGGGGCTGGTTCTCTGCGAACAGCCAAAGGATCTTCAGGAGAAAACGTGTTAGGCAGGAATATCATCTTTTCCCACATGTGCAAGCCTCTTGGACTGTGTTTGCTTTCAAAGTCCATAAATGTTTTTATTAAACTATATCTTTCTCATGGCCCCCGCACATATAAAGTACAGCATATGTAAATGCTTCCATTTTGGTCCTCCTTTAGGAAAACTTTGTAACTCACAGTAAATATTTGCTCTAGGGTGAACCTTGGCAAGCAAGAGCTAAAGTCTAAAATCTGTTTTCACTGTATGTGTTTGTGTGCACATGTGTATGTTTTAACTATATATATATATATATATATATATGAAAATGTGTGGTGCAGCTTGGTATTTTTACTTCTTTGCCGCACATGGGAGGTATAATGAGTGTAATTACTTGGATGACATTTAAAAATTAACAAATACTCTTTCAAATTCGATTCTTCCTTGTGTGCTGTCAGCCCTCTCCCCCAAATCATGTCAATTCGATGTACTTACAATGTCACCCTATAATAACACCCTTTAATGCAGTGATTTCGGAGGTATATTTTAAGGTAGTCAAGTGTAGTTTTTGCTTCCTAAATTCTATCTTAAGAAAAAGACTGTAAAAATCAAATCATGATCTTCATTGTTCTCCTTGTGTTTATACTTTCAGTTCTTTTAATGTTTTGATTTGTAAGCCATGCCAAAAAATTTCAGAGAGAAAAATGAAGACAGTTCAGAAGAATGACACAGAGAGAGTTAGGATTTGGGATTCTCATCCCTGGAGGAAAATTTGGCTTGAAGCTACTCCTCTGTCATGAAAGGGACTTCAGTTTCGTGAAGGCGTTGAATCTGCTGAGGTGGATTAAAGAGAACTCTATGGAAAATTATTTGAAAGTATGACAACTGCTAGACGAGGGCTGTGTGTTAGTCATCTTTGAGGGAATAGTCGAGAGCCATTAACTTAGTTCAGCCTGATGAGCCTTGACACAAGTAACCACCATCTGTGGCTTCCGGGTGTCTCCCGCGCCCCTGGGGTGGCTGGCAGTAGGGTGGCCCTGCGGCAGCCCAGGTCTGCCCTCATTCTAGAGACATTCTTTCCTTTCTTCCTTTCCTCTCTTTCTTTCTTTTAAACAATAGACACTAAAGGGAGAAGTCTATGCTAACCGACAAATCCAGAGTGAAGCTCTTTCCTTCTGTCCTAGAGGGCATGGGGAACACAGATTTGCCTTTTCTGACAGAGGCCCTCTTGAAAGACTCTAACTCATTGCTTTTGAGGGATGGGAACTGAGCACCGGGCAGGCTTTGTTACTTGTTTCTTTTCTTTTTCTTTCCATCATCCCCTTATCCACAACCCCCCCCCACCCCGTATTGCAAAGACAATATGTCCTCTGCTTCTCGTGTTGACTTTATTTATTCCAGTGACTGCTGCAGAGACAGGATGCAGCTCAGAGCAAGGAGAACAAGGGACCCTAGGTACATGTTTGCTGTGGGGGTGAGCTGGCTGTTAAAGTTGGAGTAGCCTTTGTCCCGAGAGCTGAATGTACAGCTCCCCCTCCCATGCAGACATCGTCCCTGGAAAACATCATGTGGCTCTGAGTCACTCTCTGGAGGACCTGCTTCTCAGAGTTTGGTTTGGCAGTTCGGGCACATATAATCCTTCCTTTCATATTTTCCCTGCGCTTTTGAAGAGCAATGGTTTCCAGTCCGTGTGCACCAGGGGCACTTTAAGAGATGGTGTAGAGCTACATCAAGGGAGGCCTTTAGGCGTGGCCTTTTGGTGGCTGACAATATCTGAGTTTGTCCCAAACGCAGACTGCACCCTTCGAATGAAGTGTTACACAGATGTGCGAGCAAATCCATGGGAACAGGGGCTGAGCCATGGGGGCTGTGAGAGTCCGAAGGAAAGTAGGTTCCCTTTAGGGGCAGCTGGTAAGTGTTGTCCTGCAATCAGCCTCCATTCATCCACACTGGCCAATAACTGAAGTTCTCTGACCGTGGCAAGTGTGATATAACTGAGAACAGGGGTAGGCAGGTTTGTTTTATGGGGGCTGGAGATACAGCTTGGACAAGCAGCCTGTACATCTTTGGATCCTGTATCTTTCTAAAAAATGGTAGATGGGTAATTGAATCCAGTCCTGCTGAACTTTATTCTAGTCCATTTTAGTCCAAAAGAAATACAATGTGAGCCACATAGGTAATTTTTACATTTTCTAGAGGCCACATTTGAAAAAAAAAAACAGATAAAATTATTGTCACATTTTTTATTTAACTCAATATCTCCAAAGTAGTTTTTCAATGTATAATCAATATGAAGTCAGTGATGAGATTTTTACATTCTCTTTCTTCTCCCATGTCTTCAGGATCTGGTAGGTACTTTACACTCAGAGCACATCTCAATTCACATTTCAGCACATTTCAGGTGCTCAGGAACCTCGTGTGGCCGGCGGTTAGTATCGGACAATGCAGTTCTAGAGAGTTCTAGTTCTAGAAAGTCTGGATACACATACAAAGTCGATAGCGGATTTCCTCCCACAGTTCTGTTAGGGTCAACAGAACTTTTCACTATCAGAGAAAAGACCAAAGACAATAGGTTCAAATACTTTTAACAATGTCCTTTTAGCTTTGAAAAGGAGAATCCTAAGCCCCAACCCATGAATTGAGGAACGTCTGGTGTTTCAAAGAAGTGGGTGATGACTTTCAGGGATTTTATTCTATTTTTAAATGTTTATTTTTTATTTTATTTTTTTTAAAGATTTTATATATTTAACAGAGAGAGACACAGCGAGAGAGGGAACACAAGCAGGGGGAGTGGGAGAGGGAGAAGCAGGCTCCCAGCTGAGCAGGGAGCCCGACGCCGGGCTCGGTCCCAGGACCCTGGGATCATGACCTGAGCAAGGCAGACGCTTAACCAACTGAGCCACCCAGGCGCCCCTAAAATGTTTATTTTTAATTATAAGATAAATCCCTACCTGTTATAAAATACCTAGACAATATGAAGTATAGAAAAATAATAAAACCCGTCTGTAATCTTACCAGCTATCGATAACTACCATTCAAAATTTGGGGGCATTGCTGTCCTTATATGCAGATTGTTTCCCTCACTGTGGTTACACTGAAACTGTACTTATCTATATTGCTTTTATCTATTTACTGTTATATCAGAGGCATCTCCATATGTTGTTAAAAGCTCTTCATAAGAATAATTTTTAGCATCAGGATGGGTGGGCCATGGTTTACTAAAGCTGGTGGCTTTTGGTAAAGCCTGCAGTGTGCTCATTATATAGTGACCAGGACAAAGAGACTACTTCATGGAAAATCTCCCTACACGGTGGCCATCCTTGTCCATCATATATGGGGGGCTTACCTTCCATGACTGTCTCACAATAGGCAACCAGAATGCTTTCTACACCCATGCTTATTTTTTTAAAAGATATATTTATTTATTTTAGAGAGAGAGAGTGGGGGGAGCGGCAGAGAGAATCTCAAGCCGACTCCCCATTGAGCATGGAGCCTGACACGGGGCTCTATCTCATGACCCTGAGATCACATGACCTCAGTAACCGACTGTGCCACCCAGGTGCCCCCCCATGCTTATTTTTTAGAGAATGGGTGTAAATACCTTAGAAAAGAATCGCCTGTTTTTGTGCCTAGTTACCCACCCAAATTTGACGCATTTGGATTATGACCTAAGGGTAGAAACTCAGTTTTTCAAAAGAGATTTTGAACTGAAAAGAAGAACGTTATAACAGTACTCATATAGCATTTTCTTTCTGTCTTGTTGAATGTATGCCCCCTAAGATATCACAGGACCCCCTAGGTACACGTACTGGGCCACCTTTGGTTGAATCATAGTTGGATTTATTGTTGCTTCCCCTTTTGGCCCCCTTTCCCACCATTTGTCCTTTCTGCAGGCTTTTGTGACATAAATCTTATGGAATGTTGGCTATGCACATAGCATGAAGGATTCAAGCTCTCCCATTTCAGACGGGTTAGCCAAGGTAAGCAACAGAGGGTGGTGGAGATTGGGGACAGATATGACGGGAAGAGGTAGGGGTAGAGGGACTCTGGAAAGAATCTATGATATATGACAACGACAGCTTTGAGGTTACGCCACTCCTGGAAGTTTAGCCAAGGGTGACTGCAGTTGACTGACGATCACCAGGTAATAATAAAGTCCACTGGAAACGGCACCATTATGGATGGCCATGATTACTTTTTTCTCTATATGTGCAAAGGCCTGGGGGCTGTCTCCAACCACAGTTTGCTTCTCTTGACACAATCCTGATTCAGTGTGGTATCCGGATGTGACAGACTTCTCATCTGGGAAGCCAGAGACCTGCCCTGAAGGGAAACCCCAGGACAGAGGATTCCTGTAGCACATCTATTCTCTTCCCAGTGATGGCCCCCCAAACTTCCGAGCACAGCTGGGCTGGAGGGGGTGGGGGCTCTTTGACACCCTTCTTTCTGGCCTCACACCTTCTGCCACAAAAGAGCATTTCTCCTGACTTGTTGAAGAATCTGCAAGCACACGAGTGCTGGGGGGATTTTATTAAGCTGGCAAATATTCATACAAGTTTACTTAAAACCGGTGGCTCTTCTCTTTCTCAGTCCAGCAGAGTTGCTACTTTCCCTCCCCCCTCTGGAGCTCTCGTTGGCCCAAGCAATTCAGGGCAGGGAGTCTGAAGGGTATTTTGTTTCTAAAGTGGGCAGTCTGTAAAATAGTGGACCTTTTAACATTGCACTGACAGACACTTTCAGGGCTAATATAATTGATGTATTCATAGGAGCTTAAGCAAAATAGCTTTGCAAAGGGGAGAAAAACTTGTCTTTTCACCTAAGCACTGACCGATTTGTGGTTTGGATGCTTACACCAGATATTAAACAGACTCGATGGAAAAGGTTTGTTCGCCTCAAGTTTGACTTTCCCTCATCTTGTAATTTTTGGCCCCGTGTCAAGTTTTTGTCCATTCCCCTGCACGCCTTGGGTTGAGGCCAGCGCCATGGGCTTGCACTCTCCATGGTGTTGACAGAGTGTTTTTCAGCTGTACCAAAGGCCACAGATTTTATGTCAGACTTCAAGATGCACAGCTTGATAAACATGTCTGCCTCTGGCGATTGGCAGCATTCTTTCTGGAAAAGAAAACAAAAATTGTTTTACATAAATAAGGAAAGTGGTATGAATAGCATAGAATAACACGACTTGGAAGGCGTACCTGGGTCCGGAGCCTTTCTGCAGTATGTTGTGCTCTTTAGATCGATTTATTTTTGAATTCTCTCTTCGCCCCCACCACCATCTGATGGCTTCCAGCAGCCGTATGTGTCTGGTTCTGTAACGAATAAACAAATCAACAACTGATTTGTTTGGGAAGTTGGAGAGTGGTAAATAACTCCAGAATGGTGTTTTGGAAAAGGATCTTGGCTTTATGCAGCTATTCTGTTTTTCATGCTGGCTGGAATGGCGGACCCCAAAACACCTTTCATTCACTGTAGTTTAAAGAAACTCTGTGATGCTGTGTCTCTTTGATATTTTCTAATTGAGTTTTCTTTGCCTTCGCTTCTTTCTCTTGGCCGGGTGTCAGGCCACTAAATTTTGGTAGGGGATCAGCACACCTGTATGACACAGAGCTCGGCTCCGAGTTAGCTGGAAAACTCATCTTTTTAGGTGGCGGCCAGCTTGTCACTGACACCCACAGTCGCAGGACTGGATACCATCTGACAACTTCTGATAAGCAGAGAGGAGTTCTTGGCCTATCACCTGGACTTCAAAGTCTCCTGCACCCCGAGGGGCAGTACCCGGAAGCTGCTTTGCCATTGAGCAGATGCCCGGGAAGTCTGGGGGATAACATTGGCTTCTTGAGGTTGAACCTCCCTTTGCAGGATGGATGAGATGCTGAAGGAGTCTGTGTGTCCAAGCTGCTTAGGGCTGGTGGGGATGTCTCTCGGGAGGTCCCTGCTCACCTGGACGCCAAAAGATGCAGGCTCTTGGGACATCTGCTCCCAGGATTCCTCATTCCCATCAACCACCCCTCCCCCCAGAACCCGCTGGAAAGCCCAGCGCCAGACCTCTGATGTCATTGCATGCCTATGATTAAACACCAGCTCGAAGAGCAACCCAGTGACAGGGAGGGTCATCAGTAATGGGTCTGAGAGGGGTTTCAAGGCCCAGGGTAATATTTTATTCATTATCAGTGTCGGCTGAGGAGCTGTGAATCTGTCTGTGGTCTGGTAGCACTTTATCTGACACCTCTCCAGGGTCAGTGCAGAAGCCCATGGCTGTTGGAATGCAGTTTTTGTTTGAGGAGTGTATGGGTGTGGGTGTGGGGGTGGGTTGTAAACACTGGATATTAGTATCTTATCAGGTAACAGAGCTAGATAGTGATGAAACAGTTCATCAGTCTTAATCAGCTTTTGAAAGCTGCATCAAAAATAAAAATGGCTGATTCTTAGACATGGTGATCTATGCATACGTACATATATATGTATGCTTATAGATATAGACAGACACACACGTCTGTCTTGTTTTTGAATGTTTTAGAATGAGCTTTGAATTTAAGACATCCCCTGTCCGTGTTGAAGAGCCCTGTGTGCACCTGTTCTGTCTGTGAAGGGCAGGTTCCTAACCTGGGGTGGAGGCCCAGGGGCCCGTGGGTGGGCCTCACCAAGTTCTGGGAATCCCTGCAATCATAAGTCAACGTTTGCATGGGGGGCTAAGTTATGCAGCCTCTCCAAGCTCTTTTAGGCATCTGTAAGATGGGGGAAAATAATATCGGCCTCATCGGGTTAGTGTGAGGGTTAATGGGAAAACACACTCCAAGCACTTAACACAATGCCTGGCCCCAAAGTGTTCTCTATATATTAGATGCTGTTATTATAACTATTATTGTTATTATGATGTGTCTATGTGAAATTTAAATGGATATAAAAAGCCACAGATTCTTACCAGATTTTTAGAGGGAGCTTTGGACCAAACAGGGCAAGAACCGCTGTCTCTGATATGGCTACCGGAGAATAAATCTCTCACAGAGTCTAAGTCACTTTGTCAGAAATGGGAGAGGGAGAGGGGCGCCTGGGTGGCTCAGTCATTAAGCATCTGCCTTCGGCTCAGGTCATGATCCCAGGGTCCTGGGATCGAGCCCTGAGCAGGGAGCCTGCTTCTCCCTCTCCCGCTCCCCCTGCTTGTGTTCCCTCTCTCGCTGTGTCTCTCTCTGTCAAAAAATAAATAAAATCTTTAATATATATATATATATATATAATAGTTTAAAAAAAGAAAAAGAAATGGGAGAGGGGGGAGGCATGTGATTTGTGAGGCTGACCCATCTGGGGGAAATGCCTATGGTCCCCGGGAAGCAGGAGGACTCGGCAAAGTTTGTATGTCACTCCTGTTTTTCTTCCACCTTCTATTAATTAAAAAAAAGTTTTTTTTTCCACTTACTCTTCCTACTTTTTTTTTTCCTGAATGAAGTCCACGGGGCATAGTCCTCTCTTGCGCACATACACAAATCCTGTTTCCCCTCGCGTCCTTTTGGTGTCCTGGCTATTATTATAACAATGATGCCTTTTCAGCATTTAATTTCATAATTACAAAATAAAAGTGCCAACCGTACACTGCAGCTTTTCTCGTGACAAAAGTAAATGCAGCTATTTCCACTTTACAGGTTTGCAAACTGAGCCAGAGGAGGGCATATTTATTATGTATGTACAGAGTCAGAAATAGTTACTCTCAATTCAGGTTACGCCAAACCCATGTGCCAAGTAAAACATCACAAAGGGGACTTCCTCCAATGCGGTGGCCCCAGGAATCCAGTTACCACAAACTCTGTGGGGGAGGAAGTGTCTCTCTCCTGTCATAAATCTGCAGACTCTTAGCTATGGCTGAATGGTTAAAACTACACTCTTGATAATCTCCATGATTTTTCACACAAAAATGAAGACCAATAGCTGTGCAAGTTACAGAATACCAAATTACATGTAGTAAAAAGAGACAGTCAAGCCCTTCAACTAAAAATTAACTTAACTGCTTGAGGAAAGACATGGTTATAAAGTTAAATGGCGTAATTTCGTCTATGGAAATGGCTGTCCTTTCTTATATTTAAAATTTACCTTAGGACATAATTACCTCTCCACAAAGCCAATTTCTAAATGGGAAACATTCCACTGGCTGGATGTTCTTTCCATTCCTTGGGGCCCCAGTGGAATAGCGCTGCTCAGTGATCAGAGAGAAAGTGTCGGTGCTCAGAAGCAAACTCCCTCAATGAAAGCCTCCCTGAAAACTGGCCTCATTCATCATTATCTGTTCTCATCTTGAGGCAGCACTCCAGCTTCCCAACCATACAGAATTTGGCGGGAATTCTCCTCTGAGAAGGATGTTCCAGGGGTGAGAAACTGACCCACTGTGTGGAGAGGTCTCTGGTGGAGTTCCCAAGGAGGAGACCAGAGGGATCTCTGTTTAGCCAACTCGCTTTGTCTTCCTCGTACCTTCCAGTTGACTTTAGGGCCTGCTATTGTTCTGATGTGGCATCTTATTGTGTACAAGCAAGTTGCTAATTTGGGATCATTTTGCAAATGGCATTCTCTTTTCCTATTTGCAGTAACACTGTTTCTTTCTGGAATTCGGTTCATCAACAAGGTCTGACATTGATTTTGTCTGAAATTTTATTATCAAGGAAGCAAAGTCTTTTGTGCTCTTCTGATCTTAATTGGAAGGGAAGCCCCGTGCAATAATATCATGACTTATAATGCCAAATATTTCTGCTTCTCCTGGTTCCTTGAGTCCCAGAGTCTAGAGGCCAGAGTTGCTTTGTTCATTCATGACACACTTGTCCAGCCCTGACTTCATTTAAAGCACAGTTCTGGGTGCTGTGGAAACTGTAAAGATGGGTGGGACCGAGTTGAGGTCGGGCGCATGAGGACTGTGCATATGAAAGCATGAATGCGGTGTGTTGCAGAGGTGCAGAAGGATTCCCATGGAAGGTGAAAATCAAGAGAGATTGTTTCTAGCCTTTAGGTGGGGCAAGACTTATTGAAGGAGATGGCATTTAACTAGGTGAATACTGTGGGCAGATCCAGAAAAGGTGACAGAAGCTGGGAATGGGATTTTGACTTTATGTTCCTTTAAAGAGTAATTCTAGGTCCTTATATTCTTTATGGAAATTAGGGTTAGTGATGATCAGAATGTGCCTTTCTTTCACCCCCCAACTCCAGATTCTTTTGGTCATAAGGCATATGGCCTTAGAGCAAGAAAGTGTAAAAATAAAAAATGCAAAGACAAAGAGCAGGTTGACGACACGGGCATTATGGATCATAGAGAGCATCTCTTCCACACTGGAATAATTTGTCAGGTCATCGTGCCAGATAAATAGAATTTCGAGCTGAAAACAGGACCAAGGTTTCAAAGTCCTCAATTTCCAAATGGCTATCACATGGCCTTTATCTGTTTACAGAAGAAATCACAGTGGAATAAGGCAATCACCCTTTCCTGGAAAGCAAGAAGGATGCATTTCCTGGTGCTGTAAATAGAACCTCTGTGAGTCTGGCCACCCCCGCTTCTCAGGAGACTGCGGACGGTGGACGGTAACAGCCCCTGTCTTTCGGGCAGGAATAATTAATGGAGTAAGTGTAGGTTTGTGGCTTGTGAGCAGCTGGGGTGAAACTGCTTGTCCATTTCAGCTTTTGCCTAAACCACCAGGACGCTTACTTCCTGAGTCAATGGTGATCTCGCAATGCTAACAAAAGACCCCCATTGATCACTGCCCTCTCATAATTGCTGCCAGTGTGAGGCTGTCCCTCACAACTTGTTGACATCTCTTGACAATTTAAATATGGCCCGTGCTAAAGGCCCAAAGCCATTATAACGCAGGGTGAAGAATGAAAAGGCAAATATGAACTTTTGCAGCAAACTCAAGTTCAGGGTGCAACAATGCTTCTCGAGTGATGACATTTAATTGTGCATTAGGAGCCTTTCCACTGGAGCCTCCAGGTTCTGCTTGAGCTGAGAGGTTGCTGGTAAGCTAACTCTTAAGTAGCCCCATTACCTTTCAGAAACGAGAAATCAGGAGGCATTGTGTATCCAATAGCACCTGGGTGTGTTAGGAACCCCCAGAAGGAAAGGTCTCACACCAGGGGTGGGGTGGAAATTGGCAGCCTGCATCCGAAAAACGGCCTTGCAATTCATAGGGACTCAGGCTCAGCAAACTGTCCCGAGGGCTCAGCAAACTGTGGCCTTGGGCCAAATCCAGCCCAATGCCTATTGTAAATAAAGTCTTACCTAATGGAGCACAGCCACACCCATTTGTTTACATAATGTTTATGGATCTTTGGCTCTGCAAGAGCAGAGCTGAGTGGCTGAGATGGATTGTATGACCCGCAAAGCTAAAAAATCTTTCCTATCTAGCCTTCTACAGAGAGAGTTTGCGCCAATGTATATGGCCGGATGGCAATTTTCATATGAAATGGGCACTTGGGTGGCTCAGTCGGTTAAGGGTCTGCCTGCAGCTCAGGTCATGTCAGGCCCCTGGAATTGAGCCCCACATTGGGCTCTCTGCTCAGCGGGCAATCTGCTTCTCCCTCTTACTCTCCCTCTGTGCTCTCTCTCTCTCAAATAAATAAAATCTTAAAAGAAAAGAAAAGAAAAGAAAAGAAAGAAAGAAAAAGAAAGAAAGAAAGAAAGAAAGAAAGAAAGAAAGAAAGAAAGAAAGAAAGAAAGAAAAAAAGAAAGAAAGAAATCACCAGACTGAGCTTTCAGTAGGAGATCTGTAATCTTAGAGAAGACTTGCAAGTAATTGTGCTTTGAAGCCTAGATACTGAGGCCACAGTCTAGCCTTATCATGAAGCTTTCAAACTCTTGGGCATTTTTCTGGTTCTATTTCCCTAAGACACTACTGCCTTTAGCTAACAATCTAGCCTCCCGTGATTTTGGGAACATGGCAAAACTGGGAGAATCGGAAGGCCCTGGAGTCCTCAAGGTCTAAATGGCTGATTTCTGAAATGGGGGTATAAAAGCTCAACACAGCCTTTGATTTGCATTTGGTTTGGATGACTATAAAGATTTCCAGTCCCATACGTAAATTTAGCAAAAGTTAGGCATGCTTATTCTAGCATTCCATAGTTAAATTCAAATTTCTGGACTGCTTAGAGAAAGAATTCTTTATAGTTGAGAAAGAATTAACCTCTAAGGCGCCAGATTGCTACGACTGTTAAAAATTTAGTAGTTGTTTGGGTCAAAAGGTCTCTGAAATGTACTATATACTCTTAGCATGAAAGCCCCGATTTAGGTCTGTCGCCAACATGAGCACTGAACGGAGACCCAGCACTGGAGGCTCTCCTTCCTGTTTTCTTCCACTTTCTACCACCAGCTTCATAAACTCTCACACACATAGAGAAGATGTCCTTTGCCCTGAATGAAAGCCAGCGGGCTGATGTGTTGAGAAAGATTCTGAGGATGCATCTAGGGGAAGTAGAAAAGAGCTCCATAACCCATGACTGGTGTGTGTGATGATTCCAGAGAGGAGGTTAGGTATCTTCCGCTACATAATTCTGATTCTTGCTCTGTGGCTTCCAGGGCCTCTGAATGGCAGAGTCGTTTTTTGTTGCTTTGTTACCAGCTCTGAGATCTGAGACTCATCGTTCCTGTTGCTGGGTCTTACCATTGTCTCAACTTCTGTTCCTCTGGTTACTTCACTTTTCTCCCCTCCTTTCCTATATTCATCTATTCTTCTTGGCTCTTCTGACTGTAATGACTTCTCTTCAGAAGTGTGTCTTTAGACACTCCTGGTCAAGAAGGTGCTTCTTTCTGCTCCCCAGGGCCACAGTTTACAGGTGTGCAGACTGGGATATGGACAAGTTTGCCTGGGCAAAGATGGGAATGGAGGCTTTCGGCCAGTGTGCACCCTGCCCCTTTCACATTGATTCATCTGCATTCTACTACCTGTCTCCTTTTCTCTCTCTTTTTTTTATCCATTACCTGTGCATCCTTGTTTTATTAAATGGATTATAATCCATTTGTTTTGATGCCCAGATTGGCCCAGATTTGGCCAGTGGGAGCCCTTTCAAGCTGGTTCCTTTGTTCTTTTGACATATCTCTATCATTTTTTTGTTAAGTACTTCCTTTCTTTCTGCACAGCACAAAATTCCAGATTCATCTTTACCTTCCTTGCCTCAGCCCTGGCATCAGCTACTTCTGCAAGAAGCCCTGGTTCCTTTCAGCTGGGGATGATATTTAGAAACCAAGACTGGGTGGTAGGTGTGCTGGCAGGTAACTGGGGTGTAATTGCTTTTAGAATTTAAAGATGTTTAAAAATTTTTTTAATGATATCATGAGTAGATATTGATACTTCCAATTCCAATCCAAACCCATAGGTTCTTCTTTGCTTTCCCCATTCCATTTTTTGTATTTTTCTTTTTTTAACTTTTGTTAAAAGATTTTATTTATTCATTTAAGACACAGAGATAGAGAGAGAGAGAGAGAGCATGAGCAGGGGGAGAGGCAGAGGGAGAGGGAGAAGCAGGCTCCCCGCCGAGCCAGGAGCCCGATGTGGGTCTCGATCCCAGCACCCTGGGATCATGACCTGAGCTGAAGGCAGACGCTTAACCATCTGAGCTACCGAGGCGCCCCTTGTATTTCTTTTCTTTGCACATAGAACCCTGACTCTCAACAGTACATCCTACCTATTCATTTGATCAGTTCTATAACACATTTAATTTCCATTTGAATTTGTTCTCCCTTGGGCATCTTGTAATTTCTGAAATAGTTTTGTCTTTTCCTTGTATTTCTTCCTTTGGTAAAATTAAGTCTCATTATGTGTCTTCTTGTTTTTTGTCCATTTTTATTCTTAGTTTTTGGATATACTTAGTTACATGTTTATTTAAAAATAATTCAATTTGTCATATTGTGTTATAGGCATCTTCTGCTTCATGGTTGGATTTTTGGGGGATAGTTTTTATTAGCTGAAATATCTTTTACATTTTTATTTCCTTCTGAGAGTAGTATTATATGCAATTGGTTAGATTTTTTTTCTATTCCTAGGCATTTGGTGGGTGAGTTTTCTAAATCGAAAGCACCATTTTCTGTCACTATAATAAATTTCAGTATCTTTATTTTTAAAACATTTTAAAAAAGAATTTATTTATTTATTTGAGAGAGAGAAACAGAGAGTGACAGAGCTAGCGAGAGAGAGAGAGCAGGAGCGGAGGGGCAGAGGGAGAAGCAGGCTTCCCACTGGGCAGGGAGCCTGACACGGGGCTCGACCCCAGGACCCTGGGATCATGACCTGAGCCGAAGGCAGACACTTAACTGTCTGAGCCACCCAGGTGCCTCAGTTCAGTATCTTTAACGGATAATGTTGATGATGATGGAGGTGGGGTGGACTAGGAGTGGCCACAATGTCTTACTTTTTTGTTTGTTTCTGCAGGTTTCTTAGCTTTAGTTTCTTCCTTCTTGGTTTTCATTGCTGCATATCCAGGCAACACCGCTTCTTGTCCATTTTTCTAATTGTCTCCCTGCCCCCCACCCCCCCGACAGTGATTCTTCAAGGTTGCCATTGCTGTCCTGCTCACTTTCAAGTCACTTCCCAGGAACAGATTCCCTGAACTACCACTGAGACTCTCTCTTTTATCTTCAGACCTGAAATTTTCTCCTGACCTTACTTCTTGCCTCTAGATCTATAGGTCAGCTCTGGTTTGGCTTGGCACTGGTGAGTTCTGCATTTCTTTTCATTCCAAGAGCTAGACTGAAGGACCGGTCCCCCACTGTTCTCATAGCAGAGGGCAGGAACAAAGAGGTTGACCCAAATTATTCAAGCACATTTGAAGCTTCTGCTTAGATACGGCATATATAACATTTGTGCATACTCATTGACAAAGGCAGTCACATGGCCAAGCCTCCCAGTGTGGCCAGGAAGTGATCTCCTCCCACATGCAAACATAGCAAAAGCGAGGAGTGGATTATACTCTTACGGGGAAGGGAGATGTTAAAATGCTCATGTGCACGGTAAATCTTCAAGTAGGAGATTTTATTAAACAGATTTACCCAAATTAATTGGCCATAGGGACCTTTCCTGGGGGTACATCTCAAATTCCCCAGAGAATACTTCAAGAAATGCTGCTCTGCTCCATCTGGAGGTGTTAGAACTAACCTCTGGAAAGACATTTCTTTGAAAGTCTGGGTAAGTGGAGTATATACAGTTCTGAAACTCATGTTTCAATGAGTGAGAGCCAGACTTTAAAACCTTCCCACGTCAGCAAGTCCAACGCCCCTTTATTAGCGAACACTTCTTTAGCCCTAAAGTCCTATAAAAAGCAGATCTGGAAAATAAACTTTAAGTTCTCATGCTTTCTGATCCTTACAGATATCAGTGATCTTGTTAGGAACCATCCCCTCCCCCAACCATCTTTTTTTCTCCCCCTCAAATAATCCATTATTAAGGAATTATCATTCATGTTTCTTCAAATAAGAACACCAAGAGTCTCCCCATCTGATTGTTTTATGTCTCTTTCTGTATGAATGGTGTCTTTCTCAGATTCAACTTACTAACTACTGCTTCTAGCATGGTATCAGATATAGGAATAATAAATTGCTTTGAGTGATGAAAAATTGCCGACTGAGCAGGTGATATGCTCATGGCAGGGTATCTGCACTCTGGGCTTTGGCTCTATGGAACGCAGAGACTTTTATAAAACTTAAATTAGGAACACATATTCTTTTTTTATAGCATAAGGTAGGTGTCTTATAACCTCGGAGTGATGAGATACAGTTCATTGGGCTAAAAAGAGAATGGAAACAAGGGTGTCCTCATTCATGTACCCAACTTGGTGGTTACCTTGGGCGATTTACTCTTCTTTAGTCTCCTCACTTGCCACATAAGCGATACTGCATGAGGCCTGGAAGAAATTCTGCTAATAAAACTTGCAAAGATGAGAAAAGTATTGCAGAAGGAGGAGACGTGCCCTACAATACTGTGTCAGTGGTGTTCATTTTCTTTTTATCCTCAATATGTGTCTTTCAAGGTTTTTTCCCCCAATGTTTTCATTGTGATAAAAGAATACGTAACATGAAATGTGTCATTTTGATAATTTTAAGTGTAGAATTCAGAGGCATTAAGCACATTCATATTGTTGTGCAACCATCAGCATACTTCACTTACAGGACTTTTTCATCATCCTGAACAACAAGTCTTCCCATTAAACAAAAAAATCCCCATCTCCCCTCCCCTCAGCCCCTGGCAACCTCTGTTCTACCTTCTGTCTCTGAATTTGCCTATTGTAGGTCTGTCCTGTGAGTGGAGTCATATGCTATTTGTCCTATTTTGTCTGTTTCTTTTAGTATAATGTCTTCAAGGTTCATCCATGTTGTCACATCCATCAGAATTCCCTTCTTTTGACATCCAAATAATATTCCATTGTATGTATATACCACATTTCGCTTGTCCATCCGTCCGTTGACAGACATTTGAATTGTCGCTGTCTTTTGGCTATTGGGAATAAGGTTGCTAGGCACAATAGTGTGCAAGTGAAGCCTCTTCTGGAAGGTTCTGGTCCACCTCTGCAGCCTTGAAGTCTCGACACTCAGTTGGGTGGAGGTGCAGCGTCTAACAGATAGAAAAGGGCAACTGGCCGCAGGCAAACGGTTAAAGTTCTGGCTTGAAGTTTTATAAGCTCAGCTCTCTTCCCTTTTTTTTCCTCAGGGCAGACCTTTTCCTGGAATCAAGTTCAGCTTTTAGAACCACTCCATGGGTGGCTGAAGGACAAAGCAATAAAGCTGACCGAATCCTGCTCCTTTCCATATTAATGGGACCATTTGCTGTTGCGGGATTGAAAGTATTACAGTTGAGTGACAGTTGTTTAATATTCTAATTACATAAACTTTCTGTGTTCCAGTTTTGCCATTTGACATATGAGATTTCATAATGTGATTGAATTTGTATGTTGGAACTATGTTTATTAATGGAGACTGACATGGTTCTAGTAAGAATTTATGTTAAGCTGACTGAGTGAGTGATGTGGGAAATCCACAGTGATCGTCTGGGGGAGGCTGGAGTACAGACTGACCAGAGTCTTTTCTGTTTCAGTTTCACAAGAACATTTCTTGGAGACGAAGTTCACGTTTTCATTCATTTGGACACATGGCGGGATGATTGGATGTGAGATGAGGGAAGAAAGACTGGCTCAGAAAACGGGAACTTGCAGAGGCCTGAAGTCAAAGGAGCTGCTCTGTAAAGAGATTGTCTGATGCGGGGAGGGCAAAGAAACACACTTAGAACGTCTGATTTTATTATCTTTTCTTTCATAAGGCTTTCCTGGCTGTGGGTATAAATACATACTAGTTAGCAGAAGCTTTAGGCTTTTCTTTGGAGAATAACTAAGCTAACCTACTCATTCCAAGCTAGATAACTGGGTTGGGAGCCATTTTTCAGAGTAGCTAGAGTAGCTATGGCCTCAGAAGGTGGCAACATGATTTTTGCCTCTGCACTCAGCTTAGAGCTGAATCAAATTGGGCCTCAGCCAGGAGGTTTCAACAATTTATAATTTAGTGGGGTTAGGCTTGTGCTGGTCTCCAAAGGCAGTTTAAATTGAGTTTAAACAGATTTATGCAAAACTCCAGCACAATATTGGTAAGATTCAAATAAATCAGAAAACTACAGGCATTTTCATCTTCTAGGATATTACAATTTTAAACCAGCAGAGAGAGTTTTTATGCCAGCAAGTTTAAAAATTATAAAGCAAACAGATGAGTTCTACCCCTAACCAGATTTCAATTTTTAAAAATGATTGTATATTAATTTTTTTTAAATTACGAAGGTAATATAATTATCTTACAGAAAACATAGAAAAGAAAAAAAAATTACTCATAAGACAATACCCTTAAGCAAAATGCATTAGAATGCATTTTGATATAATTCTTTATAGTCTTTTCCCTCAGTGTAACTATTTATCTTTTTTTCCTTACATATTTGTCATCGTAATTTAAGGACAAATTTGTATCTTATTCTTTTCATTTAATATTGCACTAAAACATTTCCCATGTTTCTATATTGTCTTCATAGCCATAATTTTAAATGGTTTAATTGAGGGAAAGCAAGTAATGCAGAGCATTTACCTCACTTCCAATTTTGTAGTAAGCTAGACCATGAGCATTTGCAGATTTATCATTCAAGGTTTCAGCTGTTCTCAAGCAATTCCAAAGGCCCAAGGCAAGTAATAATTAGTAATTTTACTGAAGCATTTGGGCGAATTTGAATCATAAGATCGGAGTCCAGGAGCTAGCCAGCCAGTCCATGAACTGATTGCCCAATATCAGGATATTAACGTAGTTTTTCTATTTTCTGTTTGTCCCATATGCATTTTATGGGAAATTATTGTATTAGTTTTTGCTGCATAACAAACCACTAAGAACTTAAATGCTTAAAACAACAAACATTTATTATTTAGCTCATGATGATAAGGTTGGCTGAAAAGGCTGGGAGAATTCTGGCCTGGGATGACTGGCTGGGGCTTCGTGGCTTAGGATGCACTCAGTCATGTATCTGGGGTTGGTGGGGTGTTGGCCAGAGTGGCTTGGCCTACTCAGCACATGACCTCTTTAGAGTGAACTGCTGGTGGTCCCATGGTTTTAAGTGCAGAAAAAGAAAGCAAAATCCACATGCAAGCATTTCTCAATCATTTTTCAATGTGCTTGCATCGTATTTGCTAATGTTCCATAGAAGAAAGCAAGCCATATGGCCAAGCCCAAATCAAAGTCCATTAATAGACTTTACCTTGGATGGACAGAGAAGCAAAATCGTATTGCAAAGAGGCAATGCATACTGGAATAGAGAAAGATATTGTTTGCAAGTAAACTACCACGATTTTATATGTAGATGTATGATCACATTTGGGAATCTGCAAAAGTCTGGCAGAAATCCAAGGGCCACATCATTTGTGATTTATGAGGCGGGGGATCTTCTAGGCATGGGCAAGTATTGTAAATAATACTTTAATACTGCTCTTTGTATATATTTTTTAAAACTCTTTTGAGTTATTTGGTTAGGATAGATTCCCAGGAGAGGAATTACTAGGTCAATGAGAATGAGCGTTTTTATGTCTCTTAATACTTATTTCAAGCTTGTTTTTCCAAAAGTTGTGTTGAATCATGCGCTGTCAGCAATGTAGGTTTGATTATGCACAAGATTACCTGTTTTGCCACACCTTGGTTAGCACTGAATGTTATCATTAATAGAATTTGCTAGTCAAAAGCTAAAATGTGGTTCCTAACTTCCATGGGTGTTTATTAGTCTTCTAGGGTGGCCATACCAGAATGCCACACTGTGGCTGGCTTAAACAACAAAAATTTATGTCCTCACAGTTTAGTGGCTAGAAGGCCAAGATCAAGATGTCGGCACGTTGGGTTTCCCTTGAGGCCTCTCTCCTAGACTTGCAGGCGGCCATCTTCCTGCTGTGTCTTCGCATGGCTTTTTCTCTGTCTGTGCACATTCCTGCTGGCTCTTCCTTTTCTTAGAAGGACGTCAGCCATATTGGATGAGGGCTCCACTTTGAGGACCTCACTTAACCTTGATTACCTCTTTAAAGCCCCTATGTCCAAATACAGTCACACTGGGGGTTGGGCCTTCAACATATGAATTTTGGGGGAATATAATTCAGTCCATGACAGGGTGGGTCTAGGTTTTGTGAGGCCTGAAGCTTATATAATTTGGGGGCCCTCTTTAAAAAGAATATAGAATCACAAATATAAAGTTGCTAGGTGCTCTTCCAGGCCTTGAAACGGCACTGAAGCTTAGGCCCCCCGGGGTGGCACTGTTAGCCCGCCTCTGCTCGTTTCTGTTTTGCGCTTTAGTTAATAGTGGGCATAAATGCTACTCATTTGTATATCTGCCAGGTATACAGCTAAGGATATTGGTTTTGAATAAAAAGTGGCAGGAGAGGAGTATTACTGTTTAGGATGGAAGGTTCTCAGGTTTGAGACTTTGGGTTTAAACAGACATGGTAAGGTTTTTAGGACAGGCCTTACTTGCTCTGGTAGAGCAGCAAACCACTTAAGTGGTGTGTTTGTCTTGGTGACAATGAATGTGTCTTATTGCCGCAAGTATTTTACCTCTGCCATCTGAGCACATGGCTGACACATGATTAAGAGGGAAGCAAGCTTCATTCTTTAATTAGACATGGGGCTCAGAATCTAAGTTCTCCGGAGAGAGGGAACACACCAACGTAAATTTACACTAAGATATAAATGCCTCATGCTAGATTTTCTAGGAGTAGGTTTTCATAAGGGGAAACGAGATGGCACTGCTCGAAAAGAAGGTATTGAAAAATGGAGTTTGGGATGCTAATGACAAGCTTCACTCTTAAAAATGCTGGATGTAACACTTTCACTATTTGCAGATGACATGGTACTATATACAGAAAACCCTGAAGACTCCAGAAAAAAACTGTTAGAACTGATAAATAAATTCAGTAAAGTTGCTGGATACAAAATTAATACCCAGAAACCAGTTGCATTTCTATACACCAATAATGAAGTAGCAGAAAGAGAAATTACGAAAACACTTCCATTTATAATTCCACCCCAAATGATAAAATGTCTAAGAATGAGCTGAACCAAGGAGGTGAAAGATCTGTACTCTGAAAACTATAGTAGAAAAAAGTGTTGGATGGGCCAGTGCTGGCTATGGAAGACACGGTTGTTGTGTCCTAGCACAGAGCTGTCTGCATGGAGAATCTGTTGTCTTAGAAATGTGTTTCTGCTACCATTCCTGCTTCCTTCCCTGTAAGAAACAGGGGCCTGAACACATTCAGGGACTTATGGGAAGGGGCAGGGCTATGCTGTGACAGGCATTGCCTTAGACTAATGAGAGTGTAGAAACAGATGAACCAGGCAGGGATCCTTGGGGGCAACAATTACTCAAGCATGAGTCTTTAAGTAGAGGTTGAGGGGAGTTTGGAAAGTTGGTTTGGCAGTGGGCTGGCTGGAAAGCAAAAGTAACATGGGAGGGGAGGTAAAAAGAGAAATTAAGAAGAGAAACCCTCATGAAATGACACATTTAAAGATACATTAACTACATATAGAAAAGGCAAATCTAACTTTCTTTTCCTCCTGTTAAATAATACAGATAATTCATAGAGCTATGGAGATTGTTATTCAAAATCACCATGAACCTTCTGGCTCCTGGAAGACAGCCAGTGAAATTCCCAAAGCTGAAAGGGGCCTGTCTTAACTACCAGCCCGAGTTACCACTGACACCCAGCAAAACATGTAGGAAAATATTAGCATTTCCTATTCAAACAAATAGGATATAGTCTGGGGACACAGGTTTATCTAATTTGCCTTTGAAAAGATAACATATAAGAAAGCACAGGGTTTAAACAGGAAAATCACTTTGCACAAAGTCACCAGTGATCCGAAGTGGGGTAGTCCTCATTGCCTCCGAGAACAAGCAGAGCATTGTTTCATTCATGCAAAAAAAACCCACCCTCTGATTTTCTAATTTTGCTCCAAACCAAATTCTCGGTTAGCATCTAAGGATGTATTTTCTTTGTCCTGCTCTTGCCTCCCTTCTTAATTTTCTTAACCTCCGATTTTTAATGGGGCTATCTAAGTGGATGTTGAAACAGTCCGAATGTTCAGAAAGAGTACATTTCCTATGTAAACAAACACAGCCCAGCTTAGAGAGAAAGGAAAGCAGTCTTGTCAACCCGAAAGGACCCAGCACATGGTAATTTTCGTAACTGAAGTATTCCAGGGATCCCAGAGTACAGGAACCATCCATAAAACGGGAACTGGACCACACAAAAACACACCATGGCTCCAGGCGGGCACGTTTGAAAGTAAGCAGACCTTGAGGAGTAGGAAGCAGGGGGTTTGCATCAAATGATCTTTATAAATGCCCCTCTAAAATTAAAACCCTCTCTAAGCTACTTCCAGGTAAAAATGTTGTTGTTTGGGGGGGGCGCTGGAGGCGTTGAAACCCAAGCGCTGTGGAGAGGAAGACAAATAGACCGCTGAGGTTGGGGCTGGAGTGACATGACCTTGAGATTTTTGTTTTCTTTCTCAAGGTCTTTGACATGCGTCATGGATTAGTTTCAAGTCTGGGATTCCGATGGAATTCGTATCCATTGAGAATTTACTGTGCTCTAGGCACAGAACTAGATGGTTGTATACACATTCTCTCATTTGGGTTCTTCAAAGACAATACCTAATTATCCCTAGAGAAGTCATGGCCAAAAAGACAGGATGGTGAGAGTTCCTTAATCTATGCTAGACATGATTTTCTTTGGAAGTTCTCTGCCACTGTCAAGGGTGCTTTCTTTTTTTCTTTTTTTTAAGATTTAATTTATTTATTTTATTTATTTATTTATTTATTTATTTGAGAGAGAGAGAATGAGAGATAGAGAGCACAAGAGCGAAGAGGGTCCGAGAGAGAAGCAGGCTCCCCATTGAGCAGGGAGGCCGATGTGGGACTCGATCCCGGGACTCCAGGATCATGACCTGAGCCGAAGGCAGTCGCTTAACCAACTGAGCCACCCAGGCGCCCAAGATTTTATTTATTTATTTGACAAAGAGAGACACAAGCAGGGGAAGTGGGAGAGGGAGAAGCAGGCTTCCCGAGGAGCAGGGAGCCCGATGTGGGGCTCGATCCCAGGACCCTGGCAGACGCTTAACGACTGAGCCACCCAGGTGCCCCTCAAAGGTGCTTTCTTGTCTATCTTTTGGGACAATTTTTGACTGTCTGAATTCTCTAAATAATAAGTGTTATTGGAGCAATCAGATAATTTTTTAAAACAGCAGGTGAGATGTCAATGTTGTAAAATAGAGTCTATCTGTGCTTCTTGTAGCTTCCATCCTAATTCCAGATGAAGTGCTGTGGATGCCAGAGTCAGGATGAGCATTTTGGCACCTCCAAGGATGAACAGAACATAAGGAGAAAAAGAGATCCTGTTATCTTTCCATAGGGGTGGCCATTTAACTTCCCAGAGATGGAAGTCGAAATTTCCTTTGGTGTAAGTGGTAGCTTTTGACTGGCTGTAAGGAGAGGCTGAGTTTGTTTAATTTGGAGTAAAGTTTTATGAGTTAATCTCTAGTGAGGGAAAGGAGCAGTAAACACAGAACACATTGGTCATTATTTCAAGTATTTCCACATTCTTTCTCATGCATGAAAGGAGAAAAAAATTTCAAAAAAATGGGGAGGCACAGTGCTCAAACATGTGTGTGTGTGTGCGTGCGTGTGCTTATGCACATAATTTTGTTTTGACCAAACCATCCGGTGTACAATATAATCCAGTAGTGTGAAGGCAAACATTTACCAGGAGATTCACATGGTTTCTGCTGTGTATAAACATACTTGCTGAAGACTCTTACATTTCTAGAAAGTGGAGATAAACACAGATCTCTCTAGGCATATATTAACACAGTTCAATCCTTTACAGAACAAACTGTGATTTATTTTGGTGGCCCTTATAAACTCAGGTGGGTTAAAATGCCAGAGAGACATACACAGTCTGGAAATGATCACTGTCCTGTCTGACAAAACTACCTTTCTCCTCAACTTTAGTAATACGAGCAAAAATTTCAGGGATATTGTGATATGATTGTGTGCTGAAAAGTGGATTAAATCTCAATTAAATCACAACATAAATAAGACCTTAACTAAGAATGTTAAAAGGGAACTTGAAATGGTCTTAAAAACAAAGGAGGTAATTTGCCTGATTTATTAGGGGAGAGAAAAAGTAGCTTTGTGTGTGTTCTGTGGATTTCACGTTTAATAGGACAGACTTCTAGGGAAACTGCTGGGATTTGGGGAAGCTAAACCAAGAGCTCCTAGCATGCTGGCTGGATTTTTAAGAGGCTAAAAGGGAGGGAAAAAAATCACCCGCCCATCCAAGCAACCAACCAACCAACCAACCAACCAAGCTGAGTGCCCAGGCCCTGGGAACATGGCCAGTTTCCAAAGGGGGTCCTGGGTATCAGAAGCCCATTCAACGAGGGAGCACTTAAACTTCAAAAGGAAAAAGGGGATTTATTAGGAGGTTTGAGGGGATGTAATGTTCCTGTAACTGTTCTCATTCGCAGGCCTGCGGGTTGTTGAAAACCCTCCTGTAAGATACAGATATGGCTTTGGCTCTTCTGGTGTTAGCAGCAGCTTGAACATTTTGCACTACCGTTTCTCTGAAAAGTCCAGGATGTAAGGTGCTTCCTTCAAAAGCCTCTCAGTCCTATACCAAGAATAGGCCACATTCAGCTTCACTATGGGGTGGCGGTGGGGGTGGGGTGGGGTGCTGGAAGACATGCTTCTGGCTGGTCGTGTGTCGGTAGGCAAGGGTGTCCCCTCTTGGGCCCTGTTTCCTCATGTGAAATGGGAGAGTTGTTCCTTAAGGAATTTTTCAGCTCTAAAATCCTATGATTCTCAGTAGGGCCAGAAAATCCAGCTTCTGAGCAAAGAAAGCTCAGAGGGGCAGAGTGGAATCGTTTGTCAGAGGCCACACGGCAACGGACAGCTCTAAGAAGAACTTGAGACCGTATCTCTCTTCTGACAACTAGACTCTGACATCCAATAAGGCTGAGGGCTTTGGGAGGGCGATGACTACGCCTATCTCACTCACGATTGTGTGTCCCGTAGGCCTGGCACAGAGCCAGCAGTGGAGAGACATTTATTGACTCAATAAATGAAAGGATGAATGGAAGGCAGGGACTTCCTAGGAGCAACCTGCTTTTGAGGATAGGGTTTGCACTGAGGTGTGGGATCAGCGAGCCTGAATTTCATACAGAGGAGGGCAGCCGCCCGTGCATGCTGGGAGAGAGACGGACAGAGTGACTCTTTGGGAGACTAAAACATTTCTGTCATTAATTCTGGCAAAATCTGGCTTGCTGTCAAGTGTCACACTTCTGGAAGCAATGCAAGGAACATTGGATGCTAGCTCTGACTCTGGATATTCATGAGTCAAGAGGCAAACCTTGAACTGCCTAGGGTTGTGCAAAAGAATCGCTTTGGCTGGACATGTGGAGGAAGTAGGTTACTTGAGGACCCTTTATAAAACATGTCACAAGTCTTCGACATAGCACATTGTGATCCCGTGCATACTCACCCAGGGAGAATTACAGCGTTATGAGATGAAACTTTGCTTTTACTCTGTGCTTGTACCCTGATACTTTATGAAAATTCCATTTTGTTTTTATTTTGTTATTTAAAAATGCTCAGTGCAATGCACTAAAAGTTGATTTCATGACTAATCCACAATCGCAAACAATACTAAAGGATATGTTTGAAGTGGGAGAGTTTGGGGCATTAGGTATTTGCTTTTGTTTCATTTTGGTTTAAAACAACAGTTTTATTGAGATATAGTTTGATGTGCAGCACAATTCACCCATTTAAAGTATGCAATTCCAGGGGCGCCTGGGTGGCTCAGTCATGATCCCAGCGTCTGCCTTGGCTCAGGTCATGATCCCAGCGTCCTGGGATCGAGCCCGGCATCGGGCTCCCTGCTCGGTGGGAAGCCTGCTTCTCCCTCTCCCACCTCCCCTGCTTGTGTTCCCTCTCTCGCTGTATCTCTCTCTGTCAAATAAATAAATAAAATCTTAAAAAAAAATAAAGTATGCAGTTCCACGGTTTTTAACATATTCCCTGAGAAGTGCAACCGACCCCGCGATTTTAGAATATTTTCATGGCCTCAAAAAGAAACCCCATATTCTTTAACTATCCCTCCCCACCCCCCCCCATTTCCCTGGCTCCCCAGCCCCAGGCCACCACTCATCTACCTTCTGTCTCTCGTAGATTTGCTTATTTTGGACATTTCCCATGAACAGAGTCAGAGAATATGTGGCTTCTTTCTCTGAGCATCCTGTTCTCTAGGTCCATCCAGGTTGTTGCATGTGTCAGCCCTTCGGTCCTTTTAATGGCTGAATAATGTTCCGTTGGGTGGGGTATACCATGTTTCGGGGATCCCTTCATGGAGGCATTTCATCTTTATTTACAGTGGCGGCTGCCTGTTGCTGCTCAAGTCTTCCCAGAATAACTAATGTTTAGCATGGGAAATGATGGCGGGGCGGAAGCCCGGGAGCCCAGACAGCGCACTGTGAGAATGTTCCCTGGGCCCGCCCCTAACCTCCGGGTTCAGAGCGCCCAGCTTCCTTGGTCCTCCTGCCTTCTCACCGCCGTCGGGAGGCGCGGAGGGGGTGTGCGGCTGCAGATGGGGGGCACAGAGCCCTCGCTCATTCCTCGGGGGGCGGGGAGCCACGAGCGAGGATGAGGGCAGGAGCAGTGCACGTGTCAGGGCCCCCGAAGAGCGCTCTGGAACGTCCTGTTCCGTCTTGCGAACGGCCCTCAGCGCCCGGAGCCGCCTGGCAGGAAGGAGACCCTCATCCGCCCGCCAGGTTTCAGGTGAAACCCGTTCCGCGGAAGGAAGTTGCTCCCAACCGCATTTTATCACCTCTCGTTCTTTAAACTTGCCCTTCTTAAGTTCCTCAGTCTCACCAAAATCACAAAGACAAAAGACTAAGTTGCAACCTGAACCTCTTTTCAGGTCAGTGTTACTGTTTTTTTAAACATCTCCCTTCACGCTTTTAAATGAAAATGTAAGTGATACGTGTGCAAATCCCCCGGTGGAAGACAGTGGGTGCACTCTTGCCCCCAAGGACCTTACAACACTTAATAGAGGTTTTGATTTAATGTTCACCGAAAGGCCCCCTTTGGCTCGACCTGATTGCTAGAATTTTCTGGGTTATTGAAGCTGAGCAGTTTTTCATTTTCTTGGCCTCGGCCGTGACATTCCATGCTGACCTGGCTGTGTCTGCCTGCTCGGTGTCTGAAATGTTCCTGGCATTTTCCTTGGGTGTCTGCTAACCCAGCGTTGTGCAGGATGGGTTCAGAGAGGAGAAACCATGCCCCAGAGCAGGGCGGAGCGGAGGGGGCGCCCCTCGGAGGGAGCCCTGGGCCTGCCCGCACAGGCAGCGGTAACCGGAGCCCAGTGCCTGGCAGGGCCGTGCGGGGCCCGGTGGTGTCTCTCAGCCTCACCCGGAGGCGCCAGACGCGCGTTCCAGACGGGCCTCGGCGTGTGTGTCTGCTGACGCACCTGGGAGAGTGGGTGGGGCTAGCCTTCCCAGGTAGCAGGCCCTGACAAGCGGCCGCCCGGAAGGTTCCGGTGAAGGTGCGAGCGAGGGGCCCTTCTGGAATCAGGAGGATGTGTGTTTGGAAGGTACTTACTGAATGCTCACAACGCACCAGGTAGTCTTCTGGGCATTCAAGCTACATTGCAGGACACACTGGAGATTGTTTCTATCTTTATGGTTTTCTTGTTTCGCCGGGAGGCGGGAATCCAATGATCAAATATATAGGTATAATATGATTCAGGCTTTGAAAGAAAAGTAAAGCAAATAAGGAGTATAGAGTCAGGTGCTCTCATAGACACAGAGGTCGGGGAAGAGTTTTTCAAGGAGGTGATGCTTAGCAGGGATCTGAACGGAGCCAGCAAGGGAGCTGGTGGATTTCTAGGGATTTATGTTCCAGGCTGAGGAGTTGGCAGGTGCAAATGTCCTGAGGAAGGTGCTTGCTTGGCATGCTAGAGGAGCAGCAAAGAGACAGCGTAGCTGGCCCCAGGCAAAGAACAGGGGGGGTGGAGTTTCAGGGACCCCATCTTACAGGGCCTTGCAGAAGTATGAGGCCTGTGAGTCGGGTCTGTGCCTCAGTTTCCTTATTTCATGCTGTTTGAGATGATAGGATGTAAAGTGAAATGTCTGGATGTAGGAGGCACTTAGGAAAGGCCAGTTATCGTTCTCCTCTCCCAGGAGATGGCAACAGGAACATCTGTGATGCCCACATCCTCACCAGACTCGTCCAGTTCACCAGGATTGTCACCCTTTGATTTTGCCTTGGGCTGGGCATTTAAGAAGTCTAGTTTATCTCTACTTTTGACTCTCACTAGATCTCCTGGGTGTTGACTTTGATTGTGGTGGAGAAAGGGAACGGAAGACTTATGCCATGGGAATACTTTTCTTGGCTAGACAGCAGGGACTGTGTTTCTAGTTGGTCATTGTATTTGGTGCCCAGAGGAGGAAGAAACATCTGGTGCTTCATGAAGCCAGAGAAGGGGCCTGGGTGCCCCGCGATCTCTTCAGCTCCCTCCTGTGATTCTAAGACTGTATTGTGAATGTTCACTTTACCCCCCAGCATCTGTTTGTTTGGTTGGTTTTTCTCTGACAATACCAGACAAAGTTCTTCAGAGACTAAATGGTAATATGAGTATAAGCGGAGTGCAGTAGGACCCAGTAATGTAGCTAGGAAGACAGCGAGAATGTTGGTCCGTCATTTATGATGTAATAACGTATTTATTTTGTCAAAGGTCCAATATCATTCTGTTGCACTGAACACCAGGCGTAATCTGCAGAATCCATAGCTCCCAGGTCCTCCCAGAGGGCTTCCTGCCGGCTTCCAAAGGAGTGACATTTAGGTCAGTGTTTTCCAAACTGGTATTGGATGGGAAGGGTAGTGTCAAAAATCCAGAAATAGTAAAAATTAAAACTAGATCAGTAAACTAGTATTTAGTAAGAGCTTAATGTGCACAGAACTGGGAATCTTCAAATCCAAAACTGATCCAAAGCTCAGAGGCACCATATTACAGGATGGCTTATGATGTGAAGATGAGGAAGTTGTTTAACTTGACAAGGATTAGTTATCATAACCAGGGTTTTCAGATGGTGTGGGGTTGGTGAAAAGTGACCATCTTATACCATTTTAGGAAGATGAGTTTAAGTGTTTTGTTTTTATTATCAGAGGCATTTACGAGAAATAACCTAAGTTTCTCTTAGACTCATGAAGTAAGCTACATTTAGTTTTGCTTATGTGGCTTGAATGGTTTTGTCTGCCCCGGGGAATTTTCAATCCTGGTCTCCATTTTATTTTGTTTTGATGGGAGGAATCCCCCAGGAGGGGGCTAAATGACAGTCTGTGGGGAGGCTGGAAGAAGATGGTAAGAATTCTGATTTCAGTTTTAAAGATCTCATCCTTTGGCAGTTCCCTCAGGTCTGCCTCCTGACTTCTAGGCTGTCCTTCCTGTACTAACCTACTAGTTAAGAGATGGACTTTGGAACCAGATGACCAAGGTTCGAATCCTGGCTCTGACAGTTCCCTGCTGTTTTCCTTTGGGTAAATTCCTTACCTCTTGGTGGCTTAGCTTCCTCGTTGGCAAAATGAAAAAAAATACTACCCACCTGTTCGGGTCGTTGTGAAGATTAGAAGCATGAACGTACGTAAAGTGCTTGGAAGAGGGCATGGCATACTGTTCTAGACTGCTTTGTCCCAATTTTCCTATTATTCCAAGGTGATAATTTATTGATAAATAAAGATGAAAATATTAGGTAGGTGTCCTACATTTTTCCAGTGATGGCGTGGATGATTAAAAAAAATTGGAGATCACTCCTTGAGATGATGAACACCATTTTTCATCTAACAACTATGACATTAACCTTTATAAGGACACCATTTGCTAGTGGCTATATTTTTATATAAATGGAGCAGGTTTTTGTATCAACACTAGAGAGAAAACATTTGAGATATAAAGGACCAAAGCCCCAGAAGAGCACCCAGTTGCTTTCCAGTTATAGATCTATTTTCTGGGGCTTGTCTACAGAGAGCTGAGCTGCCTTGAGAATGTAAGGATGTTCTAGTCTTAAGATCCCTGGAAAAGAAGATTGTTCTGGAATAATTGCACTTTCCATACTTTAGTAACAGATCCAGAGAGGGATGAATTTTGAAAATCAAGAAGACCTTGGAGATCCTTCAACTAGGAATGTTTTTTGGAAGTGTTGGGAGAGAAAAGAAATAAAGTGAAATTCATTTTAATCCAAGATATATTTGCCAGATACTTCCCTTTTTTTAAAATTTTTGGATCTCCACTTCTCAGTGCTTCCATCCTCAGTGTTTCTTATTAAAACAGCCCTAGTTAACCCATTGTTTGCCAGGCTCCTGACAGACACCCAGCATGGACTGAGCTTTCCATTTTCGAGCTAAAAAGAAGAGTTCCGTTTGGAGCTAGGCATCCCTCATGCCCCTTCCTCTCCCTCCCGCTTCTCTCCCTCTCCCTATGGACCTGAACAGCCTTTCCTCCTCCACCAGTTCATCCTCTATGAGTCACTTGCCGGTGGGGTGGAGACGCTGAGGGCTCTGTCCAAGTGGCCTTCTATAAGCAATAGATAGAATTCTGCCTCGAAGGGAATCCTACAGCATGGGTTTTATAGGACTTAGTGTTGGCTTTGGCTCATGGATCAGTAGCAGCATCTGTTTACAATAAAATGAAGCATCTGTACCTTGACTCTGTTTGCAAAGGGCCACCATGCTACAGACATTCCGAGTGGACCAGACCATTAGCCTAGCTGTCCAGTACAGAGCTGCAGGTCAGTTCTCCAAGAGGAAAGTGAGGCAACACAAAACCCCAGACAACACCACCACTTCCTAACAACGGTGTTTAAATACCTTTCATTAAGGGGAAATTTTGAATATACACAAAAGCAGAGGGAAAAGTATAACACACTGCCTTTGTACCCATCACCCAGGTTCCCAAATTACCAACTCATAGACAATCTTGTTTCATTTACAGCTCCCTGATTTCTCCCCTGCCTTGGAATATTTTGAGGCAAATCTCAGACATATCATTTCATCCCCATACATTTAAAAAAAGCCCATTTAAGATATTGGACCACATGTTGAAAGGTAAAAAGCAGAGAAAACAAAACAAAACCTAACTAAAAGCATCTAGTGTGCCTGTGAACTCAAGAGGGACCTCTATAAAAAATTGGGTGAAGAAACGGCCAAACTGTACTCACTGTCCCATTTCTGAGGCAGTAAGGACGCATCTGGCCATGAGTCTTCAACTCTTTCACAGCCTCAATGGATTAAGAAATAAATTTTATGCGTTCAGTGTTTGATTGCACTTGACTAAAATTATAGCCATGACAAAAAACATACTAATGGAGGAATAAGCTAGAATCTGGGAACCTGGTTGTAGACCAAGAGGGGATCCTGCTGCTGTTTCTATCAGCTTGGGGAGCGTGTTATTGATTCTCAGATCTATCAACCAGGGACTTTTAAATTTCTGAGGAAAAATGGCAAAACTGATATAGAAAAAAAATAATGCCTGATTTGCCTTCTGAAAAGGAACCCAGAGAAGATTTCAGGGGTCTTTCAGTTGCTTTTCATTGTCATCTTGCTGAAGAGTGGGGTAGTTGCCCATTCCCTTCCCTCCCTGAGCATGCCATGTGCATGGGGACAAGCCACTCAGATCATTTTTGAAATGTTGCCTACTCCTGATAGAGGTACAATCTAAATAAGGAATGGGAAGTGAATAACTTTGTTGTTGTTAGGAACTCAAAATTCTAGAATGTTTTATCCAGCATTTCTACACACTTTTTTTGAGATCCTAAACAATTTCTTTATTTCACATACTTTGCTCAGTTTTATTCTTCTCTACTACCACTATCCTAATATAAAAGGAAGTTCAACTTCCTTTTTCTTACTTTTGTTTTGTTTTGTTTTGTTCTAATGATTTTCATTTGGTAATCAGTGCCAGTTTTAACATTAAAGTGATTTTTCTTCCACCTAAGTAAGCCATTAAAGACAATGGAAAGGAGAACAAATGTGCTTTTCAAGAGCCGTTTTTCCCTTCCATTGTATCAGCTCACTGCAGATGGCATGTGTACAATTCACTTTTGACTGAATCATAATAAATATGAGACAATATGGTATAAACCACTTTTTATAATGCGATGCTCACCAATAAATTCCACTTCTAGCCTTAAATCAAATTGGTGCAGATGCAAAAATTATGTAAAGCTGGTGGTACCTACTCTTGACCTTGTGCAGGCACCCCCCCCCAGATTTGACTCCATAAACTTTTCCTTCCCTAATGATCTGGCAGTTATTCCTATCAAGAGAATACAGTGGGGGTGCTGCAAGGTGGGGAAGTGAAGCTGTGATTCAGAGACCACCAGGGCCCTAAAGAAGATTAATTTGTGTGAGGAACCTGAAAAGTTGGAAAAATCTCAGTGCATTTCTGAATACACATATTCATTTTGACCTGATTTCTGTTCCTCTTGTGCCCTGTAAAATTTCAAGGAATGTAGTTGAGGTCTGGAGATTTCCACAAAGAGATTAAGAGAGGCTATAAACTGAAGAAATAGTGGTTTTGTATAACTGTTGGGCATGAAATATTTTCAGTACCAAAGATGCCCTGATTTTCAGTATGGAAACTGAGTAAACACCTTAGAAATGTTTAGGGAACATTTCTATTAATGCTCTTAATAATAGGGCATATGAGTTTAAGTCTAAAAAGGGCCTGCATCTGTTATCTTTACTTGGAACAACATAGGAGTCTATTTCTTTTTCTTATTTCATGAACTAGTCAGTGAAGCGGCTGCATTTTCTGGAGACATCTAGGTCTGATTTTGTGTTTTGTTTAGGAGCCAGCCCATTTGGGAATCTTAATAAACACTTTTATTTAATGCTCGCTGGATTTCATTATACTAACCAAATACTTACAATCTTTCTACTTTTAAAAGAAGTGGGTCCTCCTGGCCCCACGAAATCCTGAAAGGTTCTCTTGCAATGTGTTAGGCAGTCAGCTTTATAGCAGGGCTGGACAGACTATTTCCTGGCTCCTTCTTACAGTCTAGATGCTGCCCCTATTCTGTAACTGCTTGGCAGAGGGGGAGCTTATTGACCTCTCTTAGAGTGGTAAGGTTAGGGGATTTCATGGAGTCTTATCCCAAATTTTGGGTATTTCTAGCTCAGAGAGGTCCCAGGGGGAATGAGAGCAGGGCAGGATGGGAGTAGGTGTAGTTAGGTAGGCCTCTTGAACTACGTAAGCTATGTAGACTCAGGCAAGGGGCATCCCCTCTTTGAACGTCTGTTCAACCTTGTAAATTAACCATAGTATTATTTACCTCCAGGGTAGATGTTGAGATTCAAGGACTTCACAAATTGGCATGTAAAATAGAAACAGTTATTTTATTATCATCATGTAGTTTAGAGCGGCCCAGCATCCCTGAGGGATACATAATAGGGGCACAACTTTGAATGACAGGAAGTTTGATGGTTTCAGCACCCTTGCCCCCATCACAAGGCAGTCTTAATTCCTAAGATAGTAAATAAGTGGTCTCTATATGCTAAGGAGCAGTTTTATTTTTTTTAAACAATAGTAACTTAATCTATTATAAGCCATAATAGATTATAAATTATATAAACTATTATTCTGGCTAATGAGATATGGAGGATGTCTGTGGGGACAGATTTACTTCCCAGACAAAAAATATAAAACACGTTTGGGAGAAAGCCTTTTGACCATCCCCTTCTTTGTTAATTACAAATAAGTTATGTGAAAACATGATGCTAGAGTGCTAGCAGCCATCTTGCAACCATGAGGTAATTAGCAAGAAATGCCAAAATGCTGAAGATGGTTGAGCTGAAGGAAGGGATAAGTATGACTTTTCAATAATAAAACTGGGCTGCTGAAAGCGAGGAATTCACCCACTTCCAAACTCATGTTTGTGCTTTGGTCCAAAGCTCCCATTAGATAGGTTTTCAGTTATTTGTACATGAACCTGTTGGTTACTATAGGCAACATTCAAAGTGGAGCATGGGAAGTGTGGCAGGAAGAAAGCGGAGGAAACCTTTTCAGTTAGCGAGGATGAACCAGGTGAGGAAGAAAGGTTAGATGAACGTTTCAGTTATAAGGAATAGAATAGGCAGTGATCCAGAGGCGCAGTATTGTATGGAGCAAGAGCTCGGTTGTCTACCTTGTCTACCTTGTTGATACAACATCTCCTTTAGGGACGAGAAGGCTTCCTTTCCTCAAATATTGAGAGAGAAGAGGTGATTTTATTTCTTAGGGGTGAGAGACTGTAACCATGCTTAAAGAGTAAGGGAGGGGGGAGCTCCTGACAGCCACTCTTTTGAATATCATTAGAATTGTCTTCTTCAACACTTCAGTCTCTCATTCAGAAATTTGTCATCCTTATTGTTAAAAGACAACAACCTAGGAACAAGGAATAAACGATCCCCTGGAATGAAAGGTTGTTCCTATGTTTAGAACAGATTCGCTGTCCATGCAATAGATTAATTCTAATAAGAAACCTCAGGCAAAACTCTGTAGTTGCTTTAGAATATTAAGGACTAAAGGGCGAGCATATTTACAAATGTAAAATGTAAGATTTTTTACATTTACAAAATGTGAAAAAAGGTTGAAATATTTGTTTATTTTTCTGATTACAAAATAATACGTGCACCTGGTAAAACCACGCTGTCTATAAAGTGAAAGTTTCCTACAATTTCCTTCCTTCTGGATAAACACTATTCATAGGTTGTCCATGAAAGATACTTTTCTTCTTGTGTTTAGAAACAGGTGAACGTGTTTTCTGATATGCATTGACATAATAGGACATACATAAGCTAGATGATGTTGGGACTTCTGGTTTGTTTCGTTTTCAGTTCGAATTTACATGAAATCTTGTTGCCTGACAAAATATTCTCTGAAAAACATTGTTTAATTTTCTTCGGAAAAGTTGGACCTTCTCATATTTACCTGAAGATAACTTTATTTTACAACTTGTTAGATTTCTTTCTTGATATGGTTCTTCAGTATTTCTTACAAAAACAGTTTATTGGTTTTTTTATTTATTTCATTTCAAATAGTCTTTGAGAGGTTTCTTATGTAGATATGAAATTTCTTTGGTTAGATTGAAATTTATTTTAGTACCTGATACAAAACTATTTTTTACTCGTTACTGGAAGAATCTAGAGTAGCTTATTATATCAACGCCCCCTGAAGGGTGGGACAGACCCAAGCCTCAGTTGTTTAATAGAAATTCCTAATTTTCTCCTTGCCAATGCTCATGCCCATTAGGATTTGTCCAGAATGCCCTCAAGATGCCTGTGCACCTTGCTCCCCAAAATGACCACACCATGTCTAGAATGGAGGGAACTTTTCTTTGCAATGCGTGACAATCAATGTTGGAATTTTCTAGTGTGAGAATGGAGAAACTGGGTTGTTCATGCCCATTCCCTGAGTCATGGGACAAGTTAAGGTAGAAGCTGAATTATATTTCATGGTCGTTGTGTCTTCACCATGATGACTGGTTGTCCATGTCTCCCTTCAGGAAGATCATCAATGGGAAGAACCCTCATTTCCCTATTATCAAATGGCCTATTGTTCCCATATTCCATCCGGAGAGAATATATTTCATATATTCTCTTTCTGAATGCAACAAAATGCAGTTGAAAACTTCCATCATTTATAGGCCCTTTATCTTCTTGGAGAAAACAAAGCCGCAGAATCTCAATGCTGTGAGCCTGTGGCTTCAGACCACGGTGGGTTTTTTGGGAAAGTGCCAAAAAGCTTGTTTCTGGAGGAGAAACATCAGCATTTTTCTTGTGGAACTTTAATTGGAAATAGAATGGTGGTTCAGCCTAGACAAGAGATCAAAATGAAACGAGCTGTGTTTTCATCCTCGTCCCTTAATGGACCATAATCCTGGTCATAAAAACCCACCACTTAAACTTTGGCAGTCTTGCTTTCCCAGGAAGCTTTATTATGGAGTATTAGCTCGACTCAAGACACAGCTTCTCCAAGCGAGGTTTGAGCCAAGGCCACGGGGGGAGATGATGTGTTTGTGGGCAAATCAGGGCTCCCCTGCTGTCCTGCAATCGCTAGGCAGTGGTCCTCTGAGGCCTGATGACATTTTTCTGGGTGGAGAAAATATGCTTTAGTCCATTCCATACAAACTATACCTTGGGCCAAGGACACAAAGGGAGGCATAGAGAATTCAGAGACTCAGGTTTTTCTGAGAGTGGCAAGCCAATACATAACTGTAAACCACTTCAAGAACATTTCCCCCCTTTAAGTGAATCCAGCATGCTCTGGATAATCTCATGCAAAAGGGTCAGGACCTGCAGGCCACCTGGGGATGGTGTTCCTAACCAGTTCCTGCTCATTTATGCCTAGTGCTCAGTCTGTTTATCTTTGTGCCAATCAGTCAACTCTGGGTGCTCTTGACCTTGGTGCTTGGCCCTGGATGTTTCCTGGTCAGGCTGATCTGTTCTATTCGTCCTGCCAGTCAGATCTTCTCCTATGTAAGCAGTTGCATGCAGAGCAAGCATCCGAGGTTCTTGCCCCTCTGCTTCCCCCCAATAGTAGTAAGAAATGGAATTTGCTCCAGCAAAAAACCATCCATGCCTGCTCTAGGTAGCTTTCATGTCAAAAGTGGACCCACTCCCGGGGCTCCCTAGACTGGGGATGAGTCATACTTCTATAATTCCAATAAAAGATAATTCGTGTCCAAATTAGACTTTTTTCTTCTCTGCTCACTCCTGTAGCTTAAAAAAAAAAAATGCAGTGGAGATGAAGTGTTTTCAGTTAAGATGACTAAGTCTTATTTTTTTCTAAATATATTATTAAAACATTTAGATTTCTGTTGCCCACCCTTTTGGCCCTAGAGCACTTTGCACATGCCCCAGAGGAACACTGCTCTGCTACCCTGCGCCCACTCCACAGCAGTGGGGTGAAAAGCCAGCACAGCCCTGCCTGGTTAGCTTTCAGAGGGTGAAATGAAAATCATTCCTGTGTCTGCAATGAGAGGGGGGGGATATTGTGTAGGCAGGAGGCAATTATCCCGGTTGGACTTGGGCCAGGCCAGTAAGGTTCAGTTGCTCCTCTTGCAAAAATGACCATCTGGTCTTTAATGGCCCAGAGTGGTCAGACTGGCGCTAATTTACACCTCATCTCGGGAAGGCACCTCTGAGAATGAGAATGCCTGGTAACGTAATACTCTTCCTTGGTTCCAAGGGAAGGGGGCCACAGTTAAGTGGGGATGGGGACTGTTTGTTCACAAGAGAGTGTAGTCTAGAATGAGGGCAAGAGTTCACAGAGAGGCCACCCTTTGAAACAGAAAGCAGTCAGAGCCAACACAAAAGGGATGAGCCCCGACACTAGGGACCCATCCTAAGATGGGCTGGGTCCATTTGTATCATTTGCCTGTTCATTTGGTGAAGGCTATGGGAAGCTCACCCAGCGTCGAGCTCTGAGTGTCGTGCTGGCAAGCGCGGTGGCGCCATGGCACAGTCCAGGGGGCACGTAGATAGAAACACAAGCTTTCCTAGAGGTCTGCTCAAGGTGCTATCACAGTACAAGAGAGGCAAGGAACAACATTTCCTGGGGTTGGGAGGTATAGAGGGAATCAAAGTAAGGAGTTTCCAAATTCATCGGAGGTGACCTCAGTGTTGAAAGGTAGGCTTCAATACAATATTTTTAAAAAAGTTATAATAGTAGTTTACATTCATTTGAGGCTTACTCTATATCAATTGCTATTCTAAACCCTTTACATGTATTATTAATAAACTAGATTAATCCTCCCAACAGCCCCATGAAGGAGAGGCTATAATTATTTCCATTTTCTGGTTGAGGTAATTGCAGCACAGGGAGGTGAAGCAGCGTGGCCAGGGCTACCCAGAGACAAGTGGCAGAGTCTCGATTTGAACTCAGAACAAGACAGAACATTATATAAAAGAGTATGATAAAGAAATCAGTATAAGCCAAAAGATTACCTTGTAAAATGATGAAATTTGGTTATTAATGATGAAATATATCTTGTTAATATTAAATATATTCATAAGGAGATCAAACCACCTGGTGATTCTTTCCATTTCACCAATGGAATATTCCTTAACATGTTGTTATGAAGGGAAAATGAAGCAATTAACTACAACTTTTGAAGAATTCTTGTTCCAATAGCTATTGAGGATCATTCTGCTCAATACAAGTATCTGTAAACTCTACAAATAGTTGAAAGAAACTAGTTTTAATAAATTAGTAAATTTGGAAAATTCAGTGAATTGGGCATTCAGATAAATGGGTTCTTGGGCAATTGATTTTTAGCAAATTGGTTTTTGATGAACTGATGCTCTGTTACTGACTTACAGCTAATTCTCCCTCCTGAGAGAATTTAAGGTAAGGTCCTTCCCTTGTACCCGTGGTCTTCGGGCTGCAAGAGCCATCAGAGATCTGCCAATGTGACATGCTAAAGAAGAGGTAAGGTGGGTTCTGGACAAGAGAATTCAGTGGCTGCCAGGGGTCCCCTCGCCAGGGGCCCTGGATCCCAGTGAAAGATTTGCAGACCAAGCTCTGAAATCTCATTAGGGCTCCTCCCTGGGATAGCTTTGTAGAACTATACTTATGGTGTCTTATCTCTTACTGATTTCATGCAAAGAGGCTGGAAGCAAATGTGAGGGAAATAAAAAACAAAACAAAGCAAAGTAACTAACGTACCCGCAGTCCCAAGGTGAGTAATAGATAATGTTAGGAAACATGGTGCCAATTCTCCTGCTACCCTGCTTGAGGAGGCCAGACATGGGCTAAAGAGAGCTCCTCCAGCCCCTTCTGGTCTTGTCCTCTGACAGCTGACAGATTTTGTGGCATGGTTATCATTGGGTGGAACAATGACTCAGCCAATACTGTCTGTAAGTGCTGCTAGGGGAGTGGCCTCCCCGAAACATTGCCATAAGATCTTTCCCCCTCTGCATTTGTGTACCCATCCTCTTTAGAGTTTCCTAGAGAAGTTTTTTGGAACAGGTTTGGCCAGTTTTTCAGCACATCATTCCAGAGAGCCTGAGCTGTGCCCAGCATGACTACACCACATCAAATAGGTGTTGATGCCACATTGGCACAAACTTGGCACTGCTCTGTGCAGACTGCACGTGTCTGGCTTGTAAACAGAACAACTCTGAGCTTTCATTAAGATATGAGGCAAGTCCTGGCACTTCTCTTTCTGCCAGCGTGCCCTGATGGCAATAAATGTGAGGCACTAACATCACCCTGGTTAGCATCTCTTGAAGACAAGCCCTCCTTCCAAGGATGTTGTAATGTGTGGGCCTTTCTCTTGGGCATTTCTGCATTTGATATCTATTACATGTGCCCTGTCGTGGATCTCTCCTTTTTTTTCCCCATAAAGCTTTTTATAAAGCATGACGTTCTTAAACACAAAGAGCATTTTCTTTAAAACCCTCTTTGGTGGCCATCGAATGACTTTTTTTTTTTTTTTTAAAGCATAAAAATAGGCTGTTAATACTGGAGGCATTCTATAAACAGGGCTGCCTCTTGCCAGGGGCCCTGGAGGATTTGTATTTCAAATGGCAGGACTGTAAAGGAGGAAGCTTTCAGGGCTGGGAGAACTATTCTGCTTTATAGTTGTGAAAATTTGTTTTCGAAATAGGTTTTTATGGATTTGCAATACTGCATCAGCCTGGTGACCAGAACTGTGTGCAGTTTTGCGAGATTTTGCTCCCTTCCCTTCTCCCAATATTGCCTTCATCATGGGTCACAAATAGCCCCAGGGGGTCCCCATTTCCGCTGACGTGGCAAAGTATGGTACAAATTAAACTGCCTTGGTGGTATACAGAGAGCTGCCAACATTTTCTTTTTTGGGGCTTTTATCTTCACAAAGGCAGGATCGGCCCTAACCATGTGTATTTTATTTACATCTCGTACATACCAGGGCAAGAATAGTTAACCAGAACTAAGCCATCTGACATTTCTCACCACAAATTTGGTCAGTACAAATGTTGTAGCTGCTCATAGTTCTGTTTTGCTTTGCAAGCTATCTAGATGTACAAAGTTCTGTTTTCCAGCTAACACTTTATTTTCATTTGTCAATGCAAATTTGGCCTTAGGATAACACAAAATTGAAATGTTTTCCTAGTGCTCCAAATAGAACAATCAGGGAAAAAATTGCAACTGTTAAAAATTATCATGGGCCTTGAGTTCGAAGATGGTAATCAAACGGATATTACCAACTTGCTTTTCATCTCAAAGATGTTTGGTTTAGTCATCTGGTGCTACATTTATTATCTGAAAATAGAAAATAGAAATGGTTTGTGTATGGGGGATGACATCTTTTGGAAAGGGATCTTTCCATTAGTGATCTGGGAAATGGCGATGAGTTGGTTTGCATTGCCAATGAATAAGTGAATGGATATAAAAATGTTTAATGTGCCTCTTCAGAGTAATAAGTGCCTCTGAGGGGGCGCCTGGGTGGCTCAGATGGTTAAGCGTCTGCCTTTGGCTCAGATCATGATCCCAGGGTCCTGGGACTGAGCCCCATATTGGGCTCCTGGCTCAGCGGGGAGCCTGCTTCTCCCTCTCCCTCTGCCTCTCCCCCTGCTCATGCTCTCTCTCTATCTCTGTGTCTCAAATGAATAAATAAAATATTTAAAAAAAAAATAAGTGCCTCTGAACTTGAGGAAACAGATCGAGGGTTTGGGAAGATAGGGAGGTGAGTAGAGGCACCCTACAAGACAAGGGATATCTCAGGGCAAATGGTGTGGAAATGATTTCATCTCCGAATTCCTACAGTGATAGAGGCATAACTGAGAAAGAATTGGTCGTGTAGATGGCGGGGTGAAAGGAAATAATCTGGGCATCGATGAGTGTTTTAAAACATTTATGCATTAAATTGCTGGAATTATTAATGAATGGTTGGGTTTATTAATAAACCAAGAATGAGAAATGCTCTTGAGCACAGTAATAGATACAAAGCATGGTTTGTTTGCCAAAGTCGGCTGTGTCTAAATCATGGTCTCCCTCTAAAAAGTTTGTTCTAGAAAATCAAGGGGAGGAATTCCTTCCACTTATTATTGAGGAGCGATGTTGGAGAAAAGAACACAGCATTTGTCAAGTGCTTTGAACATCAAGTGCTGTGGCCCCACTGCCAGGTGGAGAGAGGCTCTCTGGGGACATAATTTCCAAAGAGAATCTTCTCCTACATCACATGCCATCTCTAACCACAGCAACGTGTATTTAGCTTTTAAATATTCTTGAAAGAGTGCTCATTTTTCACAGCAGAAACCATTTTTGCTGCATTTGAAAATAGGTTTTATGAATTAATGAGTCCGCGTTCCGTATTTCCCGGCTGACCTGGATATGTTCTTTACACAACACACTCCCCTTTTAAGTTAGAAGAGGGAGTAGTAAACTTTTTTTTTTTTTACAGAAATCAGAACTTTTATTTTAGTTTTCTAGTGGCAGACCTTTTAAAAAGTTATGTACATTTTAATTTTTTTATTTTTTTAAAGATTTTATTTATTTATTTATTTCAGACAGACAGAGACAGCGAGAGCAGGAACACAAGCAGGGGGAGTGACAGAGGGAGAAGCAGGCTTCCCGCCGAGCAGGGAGCCCGCTGTGGGACTCGATCCCAGGACCCTGGGATCATGACCTGAGCCGGAGGCAGACGCCCAATGACTGAGCCACCCAGATATCCCTATGTACATTTTTAAACCAGAAAATGAGAAGAGAGAGCAGGTGATACCAAGCTGCTGTGCGGCCACTGTCCAGCTTTCATGGTCACTACCGTTCTGCCTATCTGTGCCACGTCTTTATAAAGTGCAAGTGTCTGGTAACATTTTTGCAATTAGATATGTTCCTCTGAAGGGGCATGTGAATTGAGCTACTGTAAAGATATTGGGGAATCTTCTCTTAAAAATTGCTAAGGGAAACCCATCTGTAAAAGCGAATAATCACCCCCTTATCGTGTTTTGTAAGCGGAGTGAGTGTCTTCTATCTTCCGTCCTTCCCCTTCTTCCTTGCCTTTTTGATTCAATAAGGACGACCTTTTGCCACATGTTGGACCAGGAGGTTGTCCTTCTCTCCAGAGTCCTGTCATCTGATAACTTTAATGAGGAAGTGAAGGGTGTTATCGAGAGGTTTGTGGAGGTGTTACTTAATAAATACGTGTTCGGTTCCTGTTTTACGGTCAATCTTGTATGAGAAAATCTTGAAGCTACTTGCTTGCAGAATTAATAGTGATCACACCTGGATCTCATCGTTGCTCACTTTGCACAAGGCATGATACAACTCAGGAGTTAACCTCTTAGGAATTCAGGTCAAAATTGTCCCTTTTAGAGAGTAAATGCCTCAGGTACTTAGCAGAGTCTTGGGGAAGTCTGGGTGTGGCCCTCTCCTCTGGGTAGAGATGGGTAACTAAGAATGCATTGTGGTAGACTCTGCTGGAGACCTTCCCAGCATCCACCTTCCCTTCTGCCTCACTGAGAGAAACCTAATCCCATTTGGGTTGGCGATGGACCCAGCCGCAAAGGGTCCCTCCTCCCCAGTGAGATATTAGTAAAAATTTGCTGGGGATTAAGATTTTGCTTTCCTGATGTAGGCTGGTGTCACTTTCTTCCTTTCCCCTTTCTTTCTGTCTAGACCAGGGGACTGGAGGGAGACCACCCTCTTGGGACCATGGTAAGAATCATGAGGACGAGGTGAGCGAGTTGGGGACCTGGCTCACATTGAGGAACTGCTTGCCCAGCTCAGCCACTTCAGGACTTCTTATTGTGTTTGGGAAATAATTCCCATTTGATTAAATTGGTAGAGTCAGGTTTCTTTTGCATGCATTGAGATGCAATTTCAAACAGACACATGCATAGCATATAGGAAATATTACCACAATCTCTGATGGCGTCTCTTGAGTTAGAGAAACTTTCTCAGAGAAACGTGTGACCAGGACTCAGCCTTCCAAGCAGTGAACGTTCTTCTTGAAAATAACCCATAGTTTCTATGAGGACATGCTGAAAGATGTTCCTAAAAAAAGAAAAAAATTCTTATTCCCAGTCTGTACTGACAAAGTGAAGCAGAGAACTGGGGAAACTGCATAGAAAAGCCTGACTTCTCGAGTTCATCACAGGAACTGTTCATGTGATCAAGTCACAGATGATTTTTAGGCATTTTATGGGAATAGTTTTTCCTTGGCAGGTGTAGATCTGCTTTTAATGTCCATAAGTATTGCATAAATAATCTAAGAAAGTTAGATTTGTGTAGCTCTGTATTTTAAAATGCTTTTGTTGTTTAGCTGAGAAGGTACCACACGAGGGTGACTTATCCTGAGGCAAATAAGCAAGGTGTGGGATGGTATCCCTGTGCCTTCAAATACTCCGAGAGCAATATGTATAGGAGGAACATTAAAGATCGGTCTTTTTGAGAAATGACAGATTACCTAACACAGTAATTCATGCTATCGGACAAATTGGTTTGAAAAGGAAGACAGCTGGCTTTGTTCCAACACCAATAATGCTATTAACAGCAGTGGCAGAATGATGCCAGGAGGGCAGGGGGAGGCCTGCTTGGCAGACCTGGATCTGGGGAATATGAGGGGAATATGCTCAAAGAACTGGTTTTTTTTTCTCTTGTTTTTCTGTTTACCTTTGGCATTTGATGGCCACATAAGGGCTGTTAACATTAGATGTTGTATAAATCTAAACAGGTAAAGAACAGAACCCATTTTTAAGATAGAGAATTTTCCAACAATTCATCTTGAACACAGAACTCCAGCATCCCTCATTCTCTGTGAGGCCTCCTGTTCCACCAGATAATTTAGGACTCCCCCATCTTGGCATTTCGTTAAAACCCAAAGCATTTGACAAACTGTATTTTTAAAAAAGTTTTCTGTGAGTTGGTTTCTAGCAGGAGGAATTTATGATGAGTTGACTTAATCTTTGCTTTTCGGAGACTTCTAAAAAAAGTTCTTTCTCTAAACAACGGCATTATGTGTAGTGGATTGTAGACCAAGCCATGGGTAAGATGTCAGTGTTGCTGTGTGAAAGAAATCTCACCAAATGCCTTCTTAAAGGCCCCTGTGTCCAGCCCAGCGTTTGCCTCTGCCCTCCGAGCTAATTGCGCTGTCTGGGGATTGGCAGGCTTCCAGCTTCACCTGAACCACTTTTGCTCCTGAGCCCAGCCAGGTTGCCTCTGTATTCACTTATTACAAGTAACCACTGTGAAATCATTCGCAGACCTTGGAAATAACATATGTAAGGTGATTTATTTTTATATTTTGACTAATAATCTTAACTTGTCATTTCGTTTTTAAAATTTGATAAACGGACTGGGAATTTGAAGAGGGAGCTGTTTGTGTTAAATTTATGACCCTGCTTCCTGGCATTTTGGAATTGGTTATTGCTTTTGGATTCCTTTTTTGTCAGAGGTGTGTGTGTGTGCGTGCGCACGTGAGAGTGTGTGTGTGCGCGTGTAGAGGGTCCCCTGCTCACTCTCTTCTGTTTTTTCTGATATATCAGTATGATATTACAGTCTTCACAGGATGCATTGGTGTTTTTCAAATTTTTAAGCACTAACAAAAAAGGAAAACTGAAAAATGTGGGTGGTGTTTTATTAGTGCAATTTTGGCTTTTTTTTTCTTTTTTCTTTTTTTTGCTGTACTACCCACTATAAAATAAAATTGTGTTTCAGGAACTGTTGTTATTTTGACAGGCAAATAGAAAATTCAGACCCCCCAAATAGATGTCCTTGTTTGTTTCACCAGCCATTGCCAACTGCATGGAATTCAGTGATGTTCACGGTTTCCCTTCACTTTGACCCGAATAGACATTGTTATCTTCCTAACCCTTGTCTATTTCCTTGACCAAAGAGAAATGGGTGGAGAGCCGTGAGACAAGTGTTTGGATATTTCATATCACAGTTGCAGTTGCTTGAGGGAAAAACAGGAGGACAATTATTTTGACTGAATTTAGTTGACTGGTATATTTCCTGCTAGTCTCTGCCTGTGCGGACATAGGTCTAGGTGGCTTGAGTAAGCAGCCATCATTCTGGCAAAGAAAATTAGAGGTGTGGCAATTATCTGCAGATAAATTCAGATTCAAATAAATAAATTCAGATAAAAAACTACTTGCCCTTGAAACACTTTCAAAGGGAAAATGGTTTTGTGGGGACTTATTTAGATCGGAATCTAGCAAACTATCTGTTAAGGGCCAGAGAGTAATTATTTTAGACCCTGCAGACCACATAGACTCCATTGCAACCATGTGAGTATTATAGCAGTGCTGAAATAGCTATAGAAAATACCTAAAGAGTAGGCATGGCTATATTACATAAAACTTTATTTATAAAATCAAGCAGTGGACTGGATTTTGCCAACCCCTGATTTAGTGCCACCTCCTCATTTTACTGATGAGCAAAATGGACCCAGTGAGATGGAGCAAATCACTCAGAATCACCCAGCCAATCATGTGAGGCTAGAATCTCTCACTTTTGGCTCCCAGATGCCAGATTCCTCACCCGGACAGCTTCCCTTAGTTACTCCCTGTGGAGCTTCATTCTTGAAATTGTGTAAACCTAGACGGCCTGTGATTGTTCTGCCTCGTGGGAATAGCAAGTACATGTGTAAGGATGTGCCCACGGAGAGCTGACCAAGGCTATTATTTATGGATGTGAAAATGAATCAAGATATAAGAAATCTGAAGTGTGTGCAAGCTACTTATTTTTTCAAAATCGGTAATGTTTTTTACATGGTCTTTTCTCCTGTCAATCTTTTCGATGGTCCAAGCTTTCCTGCATTCGTGCTGGTGGAGATCAGGGTCCGGGACTGGCTCAGAGTGCTGACAGGCTGTGGGAAAGGTCTTAGGCAGAGACTGAAACATGGAAAACTGACACTGTACAGAAAGCGAAGAGGACGGCATGGTCTGGGATGTCTGAAGAAGTGAATAAACGGGGTGTTAAAGCTGAATTAGGCCGCGAAGCCTTTCTGAGGTTCAGAACTCATCTGTCATGGACACTTACTCCTTTCTTGCCCTGTGCCTGTTCCATGAGGCATCGTGACTGGGGCAGGATCATCCCGTGTCACCCACCAGGTGGATCAGAAGCCTTCCCCACAGTGTGAGAACATGGTTCTGGCCGTGAGGGTCTTTCCTCAGGCCAGAGCTGTCTGTGACCTTGCTTTCTATAACAAAGAAGGCCCCGTGACAGTAGAGAGAATAGCACCAACAGCCTCCAGACCCAGAGAGATGGATGAACAGAGAGAGTTCAGGTTCCTGGCTTTCCTTGGTGATGCCCAGATCAGCTCTGATCCCTGGGGCCCTTCTCTGGCTCTGTGAACCACAGCGGTACCTCCTGATGACTGCCACCACTACCTATTTTGCTTGATCTATTTTTTAAATTAATTTAATTTTATTATGTTATGTTAGTCACCATACATTACATCATTAGTTTTTGATGTGGTGTTCCATGATTCATTGTTTGCATATAACACCCAGTGCTCCACGCAGAACGTGCCCTCCTTAATACGCATCACCAGGCTCACCAATCGCCCCACCCCCTCCCCTCTAGAACCCTCTGTTTCTCAGAGTCCATAGTCTCTCATGGTTCGTCTCCCCCTCTGATTCCCCCCCCTTCATTTTT